>NC_056061.1:66490833-66793863 GCF_016772045.2 Ovis aries
AGCAAATCCCAGCTGAAATGGAATCTTGAAAAAAAAATGCCATTTTTAACTTTTCAGTATCTTTAATTGGAATAGAATGGAACTGTAATTGAGCAAGCCAGTCCTCAATAATATCCCTCCTCATCACCTCTCCCTCCTCCCTCACAGCCCCATACTGATAATGTTTTATAACCCAACAGGATTTTGTTTCCCTAAAAAAAACAGAAGTCAAGAGAACCAGAAGTTAAGCCACAGACTGGCTGAAAACAATCTGAAACAGTCTGAAACTGGCTGAAAACTGGATCTTTATACCCGATAAAGAGCCATTATCCAAAATGCACAAAGATCTCTTAAAATTCAACAATAAAAATAACTATATTTCAAAATGAGCAAAAGATTTGAAAAACTTACCCAAGATAATACGCAGATATCCAATAAGTACGTTCAGTTCAGTTACTCAGTCGTGTCCGACTCTTTGTGACCCCATGAATCGCAGCACGCCAGGCCTCCCTGTCCGTCGCCATCTCCCGGAGTTCATTCAGACTCACATTCATCAAGTCAGTGATGCCATCCAGCCATCTCATCCTCAGTCGTCCCCTTTTCCTCCTGCCCCAAATCCCTCCCAGCATCAGAGTCTTTTCCAATGAGTTAACTCTTCGCATGAGGTGGCCAAAGTACTGGAGTTTCAGCTTTAGCATCATTCCTTCCAAAGAACACCCAGGGCTGATCTCCTTCAGAATGGACTGGTTGGATCTCCTTGCAGTCCAAGGGACTCGCAAGAATCTTCTCCAACACCACAGTTCAAAAGCATCAATTCTTCGGCGCTCAGCTTTCTTCACAGTCCAACACTCACATCCATACATGACCACTGGAAAAACCATAGCCTTGACTAGATGGACCTTTGTTGACAAAGTAATGTTTCTGCTTTTTAATATACTATCTAGGTTGATCATAACTTTTCTTCCAAGGAGTAAGCGTCTTTTAATTTCATGGCTGCAATCACCATCAGCAGTGATTTTGGAGCCCGAAAAAGTATAAAGTCTGACACTGTTTCCACTGTTTCTCCATCTATTTCCCATGAAGTGATGGGACCAGATGCCATTATCTTCGTTTTCTGAATGTTGAGTTTTAAGCCAACTTTTCCACTCTCCTCTTTCACTTTCATCAAGAGGCTTTTTAGTTCCTCTTCACTTTCTGTCATAAGGATGGTGTCATCTTCATATCTGAGGTGATTGATATTTCTCCTGGAAATCTTGATTCCAGCTTGTGTTTCTTCCAGCCCAGCGTTTCTCATGATGTACTCTGCATATGAGTTAAATAAGCAGAGTGACAGTATACAGCCTTGCCATACTCCTTTTCCTATTTGGAACCAGTCTGTTGTTCCATGTCCAGTTCTAACTGCTGCTTCCTGACCTGCATATAGGTTTCTCAAGAGGCATGTCAGGTGGTCTGGTATTCCCATCTCTTTCAGAATTTTCCACAATTTAAGAACATAAAATTACATATTCTCAAAATCATACATCATTAGGGAGTTGCAGATTAAGACAATAAAATACCACTACACACTCAATAGAACAGCCAAATTCCAGAACACAGACAACACTAAATGCAGGCAAGGATGTGGAACAATAGGAATTCTCACTTGTCACTGATGGGAATGCAAAATGGTACAGCCACTTTTGAAGACAGTTTGGTTACTTCCTTATAACACTGAATATACTCTTACCATGTGATCATGCTCTTTGGTAATATATCAAAAGGAGCGGAAAATTTATGTCCACACAAAAACCTGCACACCAATGTTTATAGCAACTTTACTTATAATTGCCCAAACTTGAAAGCAATCAAGATGTCCTTCAGTAAGTGAACAGACAGTGTGATCCACCAAGACAATGGGATATTGTTCAGCACTAAAAAGAACAATCAAGTCAGGAAAGACATAGCGGAAACTTACATGCACATTACTAAAGAAGTCAACACAAGAAGCCTACCTACTGTATGATTCCAATAATTTGACATTTTGGAAAAGGCAAATACTATAGAGACAGAAAAAATGTGTTTGTTAGTGTTCGTCAGAAGTTCGCAGGTAGGGAAAAAGAGGGGGAACACAGGCTTCTGGGACAGTGAAAACATTCTGCGTGGTGTTATAATGGTGGATACATGTCATTATACTTTTATCAATCCCATAGAATATAAACTATGAGCCCTGGATGATAATAATATATCAGTGTAGCTTCATTAATTGCAAAAGTAAATATTCTGGTATGATATGTTGATGGTCAGCTAGGCTACGAGTGTGTGTACTTTCCTCTTAATTTTTCTGTGAATCTAAAACTTCTCTTTTAAAAAGTATTAATTAAAAATGGGGGCAGTAAAAACAATATCAAATTAAGTAATGAATTTATCTTCAGGATGGCAATTAAACATAGTAGAATTCAGTACATTTTCATTAAATATAATTATATTGAACAAAGGAGATAATAAATTGGCATCTAAACATACACTGGGAAGAGGATGAAAATCAAACATTAACTAACCTGTATTTTGCTGAGGGACTTTGCTGGTGGCCTATTCAAAATCATGCTAGTACCATTTCCATTTTATCAAACATGAACATGTATCTTACCATTAATTTCTTGGTCAAATTAATTATTGTGAACTTAGGAATTAAGATAATTTTCCAAGATATAACAATGAATTGATATAATTATAGCCAAATTATATTTCAATATCATATTCAAGAAAATAGAATAATGTATAATTAAATACAGATATGCCCCTAAGTTTTTCATGATTTGTAACATGGTGACCTTGATATTAACATGTAAAGGGTATATAATTATGCTGAAGAATTATAAGGAACAGTTTTGGTAGCACAGAGTAATACCTGATTTTTTTGTAGGGGGAGGACAAATGGTTTAGTTTCTTATCTGTGATGCTCACTTGCCTTGCTGATATAAGCAGGTTTTAAGTGAAAGTTTCTTTTCTTTGAAATTAAAGCAAGTTGGTTCTTGAAAAATATTCTGTTTCCATGAGCCAACTAACTTTATAAAAAGCCAAATAAAATTTATAAATGGTTTGTTACAGGCTGAAATGATTACAGTAACAAAAGATTGAAGAAACTTGTATGGTCAACACCGAAATCAGATTGATTATATTCTTTGCAGCCAAAGATGGAGAAGCTCTATACAGTCAGCAAAATCAAGACCAGGAGCTGACTGTGGCTCAGATCATGAACTCCTTATTGCCAAATTCAGACTTAAATTGAAGAAAGTAGGGAAAACCAATAGACCATTCCTGTATGACCTAAATCAAATCCCTTATGATTATACAGTGGAAGTGAGAAATAGATTTAAGGGCCTAGATCTGATAGACAGAGTGCCTGATGAACTATGGACAGAGGTTTGTGACATTGTACAGGAGACAGGGATCAAGACCATCTCCATGGAAAAGAAATGCTAAAAAGCAAAATGGCTGTCTGGGGAGGCCTTACAAATAGCTGTGAAAAGAAGAGAAGCAAAGAGCAAAGGAGAAAAGGAAAGATATACCCATTTGAATGCAGAGTTCCAAAGAATAGCAAGGGGAGATAAGAAAGACTTCCTCAGTGATCAATGCAAAGAAATAGAGGAAAACAATAGAATGGGAAAGACTAGAGATCTCTTCAAGAAAATTAGAGATACCAAGGGAACATTTCATGCAAAGATGGGCTCGATAAAGGACAGAAATGGTATGGACCTAACAGAAGCAGAAGATATTAAGAAGAATTAGCTTCACCAGGTCAATTTCCTTTACCCTGTTTGATCTAATTGAAAGTTACCTATTCATTCAAAGACTTTGAGATTCTGGAAAGCATCCTCTGACACTGTATTTTTCCCTCCTTCCAATCCTGTTTTCAGTGTATAGACTCCCTGTTGTTATACAAAAATACATCATGAATTGAATACAATATAAGGGAATCAATAAAGCATCCAAATGAATCACAAAGTTAATGTTTTTTCATTGATTTAAGGATTGTCTCGTGTCATTGTTGTTAGCTATTGTTATGATAGACCTTGTCATGAATAGAAGCTTAAAATACCAGACGATGATTATTTTTCACCAAAAATTGATAGGAAATTAAGCAATTAGAAATCAGTACTTTTTAAAAGAAGTTCAGTTGAATTCAGAGGAATCCCTAAGTTTTCAGTATTAAGGAAAAGATACCATAGGAACGTATTTTAGAAAAGATAAGAATATTACGGTCTGAGAGGCATAAAGTGCTGCCCTGAAATTTTCCACAAGACGGGCATCATTCAAGTGGTGAACTTATAGCTATAAATAAAGTGGTTTCCCTCATAAATTTTACTTAACTCCTATGTGCACAGTGCCACTGACAGGAAAGACATGAACTATCAAATAATAATGTTTTTAAAATTCAATGGAAACCATAGGTTTTTAATAATATTGAAGAGTAATAAGAATTATTCTCTGCTATGGCATGTCTGTGAGTCATTCTACCTTTGACTCCTAGCATTAGAGTTTAAGTACCTTTACACTGTGCTTTCTCTAACCTGGAGCAACAATTTTCATCCAGGTAACTTGTGACATTCAAATGCTTTCAACATGACCCACAGTATGACTATTATGTTTTATTACTGTAACACAGAACATATACATACAAACTGGAATAAAATTCCAGGAAACAATATTTAATCTTACTAAATGTGATATACTTTGATACTTCATTTTTCTATTATATTCTATTTCACATTATTCCCACATTATCCTGGAATAAACTCCATCACCTTGTATTCTCATGTACTAAGCTCGAAGAAGGCCTTGTTTACCTTTACATCTCTCCATCTTCAGTCCAGTTCAGTTCAGTCACTCAATCGTGTCCGACTCTTTGCGACCCCATGAATTGCAGCACACAAGGCCTCCCTGTCCATCACCAACTGCCGCAGTTCACTCAAACTCATGTCCATTGAGTTGATGATGCCATCCAGCCATCTCATCCTCTGTTGTCCCCTTCTCCTCCCACCCCCAACCCCTCCCAGCATCAGAGTCTTTTCCAATGAGTCAACTCTTGGCATGAGGTGGCAAAAGTAATGGAGTCAGCTTTAGCATCATTCCTTCCAAAGAACACCCAGGACTGATCTCCTTCAGAATGGACTGGTTGGATCTCCTTGCAGTCCAAGGTACTCTCAGGAGTCTTCTCCAACACCACAGTTCAAAAGCATCAATTTGTCAGCACTCAGCTTTCTTCACAGTCCAACACTCACATCCATACATGACCACAGGAAAAACCATAGCCTTGACTAGATGGACTTTTGTTGGCAAAGTAATGTTTCTGCTTTTCAATATGCTATCTAGGTGGTCATAACTTTCCTTCCAAGGAGTAAGCATCTTTTATTTTCATGGCTGCAATCACCATCAGCAGTGATTTTGGAGCCCAAAAAATTAAATTCTGACACTGTTTCCACTGGTTCCCCATCTATTTCCCATGGAGTAATGGGACCAGATGCCATGATCTTCATTTTCTGAATGTTGAGCTTTAAGCCAACTTTTTCACTCTCCTCTTTCACTTTCATCAAGAGGCTTTTTAGTTCCTCTTCACTTTCTGCCATAAGGATGGTGTCATCTTCATATCTGAGGTGATTAATATTTCTCCCAGCAATCTTGATTCCAGCTTGTGCTTCTTCCAGCCCAGCGTTTCTCATGATGTACTCTGCATAGAAGTTAAATAAGCAGGGTGACAATATACAGCCTTGACATACTCCTTTTCCTATTTGGAACCAGTCTGTTGTTCCATGTCCAGTTCTAACTGCTGCTTCCTGACCTGCATATAGGTTTCACAAGAGGCAGGTCAGGGGGTCTGGTATTTCCATCTCTTTCAGAATTTTCCACAATTTATTGTGATCCACACAGTCAAAGGCTTCGGCATAGTCAATAAAGCAGAAATAGATATTTTTCAGGAACTCTCTTGCTTTTTCCATGATCCAGCAATTTGATCTGTGGTTCCTCTGCCTTTTATAAAACCAGCTTGAACATTTGGATGTTCATGGTTCACGTATTGCTGAAGCCTGGCTTGGAGAATGTTGACCATTAATTTACTAGCGTGTGAGATGAGTACAATTGTGCAGTAGTTTGAGTATTCTTTGGCATTGCCTTTCTTTGGGATTGGAATGAAAACTGACCTTTTCCAGTCCTGTGGCCACTGCTGAGTTTTCCAAATTTGCTGGCATATTGAGTGCAGCACTTTGACAGCATCATCTTCCAGGATTTGAAACAGCTCAACTGGAATTCCATCACCTCCACTAGCTTTGTTTGTAGTGCTTAGTCAGTGCCAAACCCATACTTAATTAAATGCACTGAAAAAAAAGAATATCAAAATTTTGCACACAGAAAACATTTCTTCAAATTCTGAAATACTTTGAGAGGATAATTTAAACGTTTAAGCTTGAGTGATAAAAGTAAGGCTATTGGCATTAGTAAGCAAGGCTTGTTGGAAATGGAAACCAATTAGAGGTCTATAAAGGAAAGTGGGAAAAGAAGTCAAAACCTCTGAAAGATATAAGTGTGTGTATGCTTAGTCGCTCAGTCACGTCCTACTCTTTGCAATCCCATGGGCTGTATAGCCCGTCAGGCTCCTCTGTCCATGGGATTCTCCAGGCAATAATACTGGAGTAAGTTGCCATGCCCTCCTCCAAGGGAACTTCCCAACCCAAGAATTGAACCGAGGTCTCCCACAATGCAAGCAGATTCTTTACCATCTGAGCCACCAGGGAAGCCTAGGAATACTGGTGTGGGGAGCCTATTCTTTCTCCAGGGGATCTTTCCAACTGAGGAATCGAACTGAGTTCTCCTACATTGCAGGCAGATTCTTTACCAGATGAGCTACCAGGGAAGCCCAAAAGACATAAGATCTACTGGCAAATAATACACTAGCAAATCTGTTCTTTTTTCCTTCTGTTTGGTTGTTGTCTCTGTCATTATGTTTGCTGTAGATTTCCCCAGGCCATTCTGTAAATTATACTATGAAGATGACTTTGATGCTTCTGATGTGTGTTATCCTAAAAAGCCACTGATAACAGCTCATAGAACATAACCTTCAGAAAAGTGGTTCTCCTACTGTAATTCAATCAAGTCTAGCCTCCAAACACCTGATTGTGCTTATATTTTAGCTAAAGCTTTTATGACCCTAACATTTTTAATAGTGCTTTTATGAATAGATTTAATACTAAACTCTAATTGTTGTATATATATGTATATATATATATATATTTACACTTGTATATAGATAAATATAACACACTCCAGTGTTCTTGCCTGGAGAATCCCAGGGACAGGGGAGCCTGGTGGGCTGCTATCTATGGGGTCACACAGAGTTGGACACGACTGAAGCGACTTAGCAGTAGCAGCATAGATAAATATATGTATATTTCAACAAGAGAAGCATTATATATTCTTTAAAGTACTAAATCTACATTTATATATTTAACAGGTGAAAATACTTTAAAAATTCGAGAAACCATTTTTCCCCTCCTATTTTATTACAGTTCAAGCAAGTTATTAAGTGATATTGCTAAAATGTTTAAACGCAATACGATTCATACAGCAAATAAATACTGCGTATTCCCTGTGAGGCCTTCAAAAAAGCTGTTGCTGTCCCAAAGGACAAGTTACATATACTTACCACAAGGGAGCTCAGGAAGTGAGGGAAAAGGAAGGACACAGAGTAACATTTCTTAAAGATTTTATGAAAATATCATTTAATAGTTTAAAGAACTCTCTCCCCTCCCCTCGCTCTCTCTCTGGAAATTAAAAATTAAAAAATAAAGTTTTGTGAGAAGTACTACTAAGAGCTCTGGTTACCACGCAGGCTACATTGCAGGGGAAGTCAATCAAATTTCCTTAGGTTATTGGGAAGCATTTTTAAAGCCAATGCAAATAATGAATACACTAAGTGAGTTTAGAGATTCAGACCATTTCTATAAAGACAGATTAAGTCAAAGGTCTTTCTGAAATGAGACAGGTATAGCCAGTGTGAATAATGAGGCTTCTTGTACTTCTGCCTCCTCCTCTTTTTTACCATCCTTTGTCCTATTCTTCCTCTCTTTTTTGCTATTCTTTTCCTTATCCTCCTCTCCCCACGTCTTTTTCTTTTCATCTAATGTTTTAATATAAAAATAATGCTTTTATGGTATAGTGTGAACTTCAGATGCTCTGAAATTAGGCATATTACAGTTTGAATTTTAGTTTTTTATGTGACTTTATATGAATTACATAAAGCTTATAAGCACTGGTTTTCTTATCTGCAAATTTTGGAAACACAACCTGCAGGATGGTGACAGCCTTAAATAAAATTTGTAAAACCCCCATTACAATAACCAGAAAATACGAATTCCTTAATGTATAGTTGATATTTCTGTTATCATGCTGTGTTATGATTTTATGAATATTAAATTATATTAATGAAATCAATTGTTTAATTTTTGTTATCTGAGCTTTCTTAATATTCAGAAGCATAATCTCCTTCACATAACTTTTAAACTTATGTATGACCCTACACAATTTTCAATATAAGACTAAAATATTGCAGATATATACTGCCGATAGGTAACCACAGTTAAGTATGGAGAAGCCCCAGCAGACAGAATTCCTATACATTTGAAAATTTCTAAAATATACATATATATATTAGTAGAGAGTAAGACACATAAAAAAAATTAAGAAAGACTCAACTGATTGCACAAAACAAGGTACTAAGCATTCAACCAAAATCAAAATTTATATACAGGATGAGGAAACATTCTGTAGGATACTGTAGTGGTAGAACATGATACTATGAATTTGTCGAAACACAAGGAATGAAGGTTACAGACATAGAGAACAGACTCGTGGTTGCTAATAAACAGGAGGGTTGGGGGAGGGATGGAGTCAGAGTTTGCGGTTAGCAGATGCAAACTATTACACAGAGAACGGATAAACAACAAGCTACTACTATATAGCACAGGGAACAATATTCACTATCCTGTGATGGAACCATAATGGAAAAGAGTATGAAAAAGAATGTATATATATTGTTTTTGTACAGCTGACTGTGGCACAGATCATCAGCTCTTCATAGGAAAATTCAGGCTCAAACTACAGAAAACCACTAGGACAGTCAGGTACAAAGTAAATCCATTATATATACATGTATGTGTGTGTGTGTATGTGTGTGACTTCCCTGGTGGCTCAGATGGTAAAGCATCTGTCTACAATGCGGGAGACCTGGGTTCAATTCCTGGGTCAGGAAGATCTCCTGGAGAAGGAAATGGCAACGTACTCCAGCATTCTTGCCTGGAAAATCCTATGGACGGAGAAATGTGGTAGGCTACAGCCCATGGGGTCACAAAGAGTCGGACATGACTGAGCAACTTCACTTTCACTTTCATGTATAATTGAATCACTTTGCAGTATAGCAGAAATTTTTAAAAAAATTTGTAAATCAACTCTACTTCAATTAAAAAACAAAAATAAAACAGGGAATTCTAATGCAAACTATGGAGTTTAGCTAATAATAGAAACCATTGGTAATGGTTCATCAGTGGAACACATGTACCACACCAAAGCAAGATATTAATTAAAAGAGAAACTTGGCAGGAATGAGGAGAAGGGAGTATATGGGAATTCTGTGTTCTTTCTGCTCAATGTTTCTATAATCCTAAAATTGGCTCTAGAAATAAGCCTATTGTGTAATATTTTTTTAAAAATCCATGTATCTGCTAAAACAGAAGATGTCTGGTATCTTTATTGAGGATGGAAATTTATTTCTTCATGCAAAATATTAAAGTGAAATTTAGACTGTGAGGTTTAAATTACAATTATATTTATTTTGTATGTAACATCTAGTCAAAAAGGAGTCCAATGCATCACTTGGGTGCAATCTCAAAAACAGAATGATCTCAGTTAAGTTTCCAAGGTAAACCATTCAACATCAAATAATCCAAGACTATGCCCCAACCACTAATGCCGAAGAAGCTGAAGTTGACTAGTTCTATGAAGACCTACAACACCTTATTTAACTAACACCAAAAACAGATGTTCTTTTTATCACAGGGACTTGGAATACAAAAATAAGAAGTCAAGAGATACACAAAATAACAGGCAAGTTTGACCTTGGAGTACAAAGTAAAGTAGGGAAAAGGCTAATAGAGTTTTGTCAAGAGAACATGCTGGTCATAGAAAACACACTTTTCCAACAACCCAAGAGACAGCTCTCCACATGGACATCACCAAATGGTCAATACTGAAATCAGATTATGTTCTTTGGAGCCAGAGATGGTGGAAAATCTATATAGTCGGCCAAAATAAGCCCTAGAGCAACGGTGGCTCAGATAATGAACTCCTTATTGCAAAATTAAGGTTTAAATTGAAAAAAGAAGGAAAAATCACTAGGCCATTGAGGTATGACCTATATCAGAAATCCCTTATGATTATACAGTGGAAGTGACAAATAGTTTCAAGGGATTAGATCTGGTAGACAGAGTTCCTAAATAACTGTGGACAGAAGTTTCTAACACTGTACAGGAGGTGGTGATCAAAAACATCCAAAATAAAAAGAAATGCAAGAAGGAAAATGATTGTCTGAGGAGGCCCTACAAATAGCTGAGAAAAGAGAAGGGAAAGGCAAAGGAGAATGGAAAAGATACCCAACTGAATGCAGAGTGCCAGAGAATAACAAGGATAGACCAGAAAGCCTTCCTACATGAACAATAGAGGAAAACAGTAAAATGAGAAAGACTAGAGATCTCTTCAAGAAAAGATATCAAGACAACATTTCATGCAAGGATGGGAGTGATAAGGACCTAACAGAAATAGAAGAGATTAAGAAGAGGTAGCAAGAATACATAGAACTATACAAAAAAGGTCTTAATGACCCAGATAATCAAGATGGTGTGATCACTCATCTAGAGCCAGACATCCTGGAGTGTGAAGTCAAGTGGGCCTTAGGAAGCATTACTATGAACAAAACTAGTGGAGGTGATGTAATTCCAGCTGAGCCATTTCAAATCCTAAAAGATGATGCTGTTAAAGTGCTATACTCAATAAGCCACCAAATTCAGAAAACTTAGCAGTGTCCACAAGACTGCAAAGGATCAGTTTTCATTCCAGTTCCAAATAAGGGCTTTACAAAGAATGTTCAAACTACCACACAATTGTACTCATTTCACATGCCAGCAAGGTAATGCTCAAAACCCTTCATGTTAGGTTTCATCAGTACATGAACAGAGAACATCCAGATGTATAAGCTGGGTTTCGAAAAGGCAGAGGAACCAGAGATCAAATTGCCAACATTAACTGGATCATGGAGAAAGCAAGGGAGTTTCAGAAAAACATCTATTTCTGTTTCACTGACTATGCTAAAGCCTTTGACTATGTGGACCATGACAAACTGTGGAAAATTCTTAAAGAGATAGGAATACCAGACCACCTTATCTGCCTCCTGAGAAACCTGCTTGTTTATTTTACTCATATGCAGAGTACATCACACAAAATGACTGATGAATGACAAATTGGAATCAAGATTGCTGGGAGAAATATCAACAACCTCAGATATGCAGATACCACCACTATAATGGCAGAAAGTATAGAAGAACTAAACAATCTCTTGATGAGAATGAAAAAGGAGAGTGAAAGAGCTGGCGTGAAACTCAACATTAAAGAAACTAAGATCATGGTATCCAGTCCCATCACTTCATGGCAAAACAGAAGGGGGAAAAAATGGAAGCAGGGACAGAGTTTATTTTCTTGGGTTCCAAAAATCACTGTGGATGGTGACTACAGCCATGAAATAAAAGACACTTGTTCCTTGGAAGGGAAGCTATGATAAATCTAGACAGTGTATTAAAAAGCAGAGACATCAATTTGCTGACAAAGGACTGTATAGTCAAAGCTATGGTTTTTTCAGCAGTCATGTACAGATGTGAGAGTTGGACCATAAAGAGGACTAAGCATTGAAGAATTGATGCCTTCGAATTGTGGTGCTAGAGAAGACACTTGAGAGTACCTTGGTCTGCAAGATCAAACCAGTCAATCTTAAAGGAAATCAACCCTGAATATTCATTAGAAGGACTATTGCTGAAGCCGAAGTTCCAACATTAAGGCCACCTGATGTGAAGAGTCAACTCTTTGGAAAAGACCCTGATGCTAGGAAAGACTGAAGGCAAAAGGAGAGGGGACGACAGAGAATGAGATGGTTAGATACCACCACTGGCTCAAAGGACATAAATTTCAGCAAACTCTGGGAGATAGTGGAGGACAGAGAAGCCTGGCATGCTGTAGTCTATGAGCTCTCAAAGTGTTGGACATGACTTAGCACCTGAACAACAACAAATTTAACATCTAACCATACTTTTGCACTATGGATATGCAAGTAAGTCTGAATGAGAATTAAGAAAATTTAAGGCTTTTATACAGCCTAATGTTTAAATTATTACTTTTAATGAAATAGTAATCCTAGTATTGACCTATTTAGTGGGTACTGCCTCTGTTTCAGATATGATGCAAAGTATTTTATGAACATCATAAAAAAGCTTTTCATAATTTCTAAGGAAGAAATCATTATCAAGAAAGTCTACTCATTGAGATATTTATGTACTATTATATCTTGCAGAACAATGAAAACAGATGCAATTAATTATTTTAACTTAATTAAAAATCCATGATTTATTACTATTACTCATTCAGGGCTCTATGTGTTTGCAATGTGTGTTTACAAGGATAATGATTAATATATAGCTCTGTTAAATATCCATTCCATTAGGCATATTTATAATATCTCCTAGGTATATTTCATTACACACTGGTAAATAAGAGTCTCAACTCAAAAATTCACAAGAGATTACTGGTTATTATTTCTGCTACTAAACATACATAGTGAAAAATATCCAATACATTCTTGTTTCACTTTAAATCTCTTTGTTATAGAGCATACTATTATTGTGTGAATACTAAATTGCAAATAGCACAGGACTTGTGAAACCATACCATGGAATATCAGTCCAGAAAATAACAACTTGTTAAAAGTTAGTGATACCTATGTGAAAAATACTTTATCTGAAGAAACACAAATATACCAACTTTAAGTTTAGATCTTTAAAACAGAAAAATCAGAAAGTTACATATATCTAGAACAATCAATAGCTTAACTCAAACCTATCTATAGGCATTTGAAGAAAATAACTAGAGAAGTCAAGTGGCATGCCAAAGGTTTAGCTGGTCATAAATGATCCATTATAATATAATCATAAGGCACTGTCCCTTTGGGCAAAAGAAGCAGTGTATGATAATTAGTTCTGATTTAAAACAAACTAACCACAATGAAACAGAGGAAAAATTCTTCTCTCTTGTTTTTGCTTTTTCTCAGACATCTTGTAACTTGTCTTTAAAATTTCCATTTTGGGAATGTAGTCACATGTCAAATAAATAATATCACCTATGCTGACAGATGTTAGATTCAAAATAAATCACTACTATATATGGGAATCGAGCTCTCTTCTTTGTCCATCCATGATTATTCAGTTTATCTACTCCTCATGTACTCTGGTATTTAAAAATATATATAAACTCAGATGTTTTGGGGAAGGCACCACTCTCTCATAATAAGTTGTGTCTCTCATGACTTTAAGGGATATTTTATCATCTTATACCTTTGACTCAAATGTCTCAGTCAATTAGAAAAGTGAAATACAGAATTTCACTTTATAAAGTAATGACTTGTCTGAGAGAGGAAAACTCCTGAATAACCCAAAAACACCAATTCATCAAAACAAGTGATTTTTCTAGTTAAATGCTTTTTTGGATCAAAAGCTGTCAAACCAACTTGAAATGGCAGTTGATAATATTTACACTTTGACTTTTTACTTAATATGAAATATTTGCAATAAATTTTCTCATCTTAAAAAGGTCAGTACAGACGAAGATATTTTATCATCTTCAGTACTAGTACTATGATCGCTACACTTAGCTCAAGGATCCGCACAACATTGGATGTCATCTTATAGTACAGGTAGTGAAGTAAAATAAAGCAAAGAGAGAATGTTGACTGTAGACTGTGTTGTCTAGATACCATATAACTTTCTATAGTTATGTATTCTCGGCTTTGTGTGGCTCAGGAAATGTTGGTCTCTTCTCAGTTTGACAATCAGATAAATTCCTCTCCCCATGAGAAGGAACAAATAAGGGAATGGAAAACTAGGCATGAAGTAATAACTCCCAAACTCTTCCTGTAGGACCATAAAGAGCCTATAATAGAAAATAGAGTTTCACATCAACCATACTTAGTTTGATTTAATACATTTTCTTCAACAGTTATAGTTATTTGCCAATAGTTTGCAATAAACAAATTTTAACTAAATTGTTCCAGTTAGGTGTGAAAGATTTCTGAATAGGAATATTCCCTTATCTCTTACTTTTCTGAATCATCATTCTCAAGAAAAACTTGCAGAAATAGTTAATGAAGAATATTATGTGACAAACATGATTTTGTGGATCTTGTCTAAAAATATTTGATTCCCTTCTGATTAACTGACATCACAAAACACATGGCAATTTTACTGTGTGGCTATTGGATGTATCTCAAAATAAAGTCTGCAACAATTTCCACAATCTTTTTTTTTTTTTTTTTTTTGTCTATGGTCAATTCTTCATATCATATAATTTTAAACTAAATAAGATAGTTTCTAGGCTTCCCAGGTGGTTTAGTGGGTAGAGAATCCACCTGCAATGCAGAAGGCACAGGAGACATGGGTTTGATCCCTGAGTAGGAAACATCCCCTGGAGGAGAGCAGGGTAACCCACTTTAGTATTCCTGCCTAGGAAATCCCATGGACAGAGGAGCTCGGCAGGCTACAGTCCATAGGACTGCAGAGTCAGATATGACTAAAGCCACTGAGCATGAGTAAGGTAGTTTCCAGTAAGGGATGGCAGAATTGTTCTAATTAGTTGTCCTGACATTTTCAGAAGTTTTGAAACCTGTGGTTGGTGAGATTACTACTCCAATGAACTTCACACCTTTCAACAGAGCAAGCTAGGAAAAAATACTATAGGGAGTCATCGGTTAAAATGCAAACAAACCAAATTAGCAAACTATATTTTAAACACTGCACGATATACTTTTTTAATTTCAAAAACTTTTAGAAATAGATCCAAGGCCAAACAATAAAAGCAAAGATGAAAATAAGCTGAACAAATTGAACAAGGCTTATTGTGATGAAATAAAGAAATTTCACTTTATGATTTAATTAGAAAATACACATGGAATAGGGGAGAGAAGAGAGTTATGTTGTAAATCTTCTTCCAGATAAAATAAATACTATATGTTTTTGTTGTGTTTAGCTCCTCCTGGATTGAAACAGTGAATATTATCTATTTCCCTAGTGGTCCACGGAACCAAGATGTTATAGGAATATAAAAACAGATGTTACATGTTAGATTATGAAACCGTTCCTCTACTCAACCTTGTTTGAATTCAAAGCTGTTTTAGAAGAAACAGGACTACATTGAAAGTGCACATATTCATGCTCTAAAAAAGTTTGATGTATTTCCAGTTCATGCTTCAGGGTTTCACTTCAGTAATTATTGTCAGTAGTTTACATGTTCGATTTCAACTTCTCTGCTGTCTTTATGGTTATCTATAAGTAATTTCAAACTTCATTAAACTTCACCTAATTATTAAAAATTAAAATACACTGTGTATTATAAGGGTAGTGAGATATTCTTGAATTAAAAAGTAAAATTCTTTTAGTATCAGTACTTAAAACCAACAAATAAAAATGGTGATGAAAAAGTCCAATTATAAGGAACCAAATGAAATAAACTTTGTTGCATTCACAAATACATATTGTTTAATTTTCTAGCAAGTAAAGCTATATAGAATATCAAGAAAGGACAAAGTATGATAAAGGAGGTAAAAATCCAACTGGAAGCCATGGTGGTTTAGTCACTAAGTCGTGTATGACTCTTGTGACCCCATGAACTGTACCCTTCCAGGCTCCTCTGTCCATGGGATTCTCCAGGCAAGAACACTGAAGTGGGTTGCCATTTCCTTCTCCAGGGTATTTTCCCAATCTCTTGCATTGCCAGTGGATTTTAACCTACTGAGCTATGAGGGAATCCCAACTGGAAGTTGAAGGCTACATATTACTTACATTTGCATGGATGTCCTTGTGTCTAGCCGGACTGAGACAAGTGTAATATTTACAATCCTAATACTTAACTATGGATCTGGTACATACATGGTGCTCAAAAAAAAATACTGCTCAATTTAAGTTGGTAAATTAATTTTAACTTTTGTTTTGACAATAACAACAAGGTCACACTTCAAATAGATTTTTTTTTTTAATCTTTAATTCTTACATGCATTCCCAAACATGAACCCCCCCTCCCACCTCCCTCCCCATAACATCTTTCTGGGTCATCCCCATGCACCAGCCCCAATTAGATAGGTAATGTTTGTTTGTTTAGCCTCCAAAATCACTGCAGATGGTGATTGCAGCCATAATATTAAAAGACACTTACTCCTTGGAAGGAAAGTTATGACCAACCTAGACAGCATATTCAAAAGCAGACACATTACTTTGTCAACAAAGGTCCTTCTAGTCAAGGCTATGGTTTTTCCAGTAGTCATGTATGGATATGAGAGTTGGACTATGAAGAAAGCTGAGTGCCAAAGAATTGATGCTTTTGAACTGTGGTGTTAGAGATGACTCTTGAGAGTCCCTTGGACTGCAAGGAGATCCAACCAGTCCATCCTAAAGGAGATCAGTCCTGGGTGTTCACTGGAAGGACTGATGTTGAAGCTGAAACTCCAATATTTTGGAGTTTCAAACTCCAAACTCCACCTGATGAGAACTGACTCATTTGAGAAGACCCTGATGCTGGGAAAGATTGAGGGCAGGAGGAGAAGGAGACGACAGAGGATGAGATGGCTGGATGGCATCACCGACTCAATGGACATGGGTTTGGGTGGACTCTGGCAGTTGGTGATAGATAGGGAGGCCTGGCGTGTTACGGTTCATGGGGTCACAAAGAATTGGACATGACTGAGTGACTGAACTGAACTGAACTAAACTGAATGTTTGATGTTGCCCTTGTTTTGTATTAATGCAATATTTAAAGTGATATGAATATTCTTACTTATATACTTTATGATATATAGTGTGGTTTATTCTTAATATGCAATTCAATAAATGAATGCCTCAAAACCAAGTAGACAGAATTCATAGATTATATCAGGTCAGATGGAAAGGAAATGGGAAAAGAAGGAAGGTTAATTTTTAAACAGGTTCCCTTTTCTATACTATACGTTCAATCATATCAGATCGGTATGCCCCTGCTTAATTCACGTATGCATATTTTTCTCAGCATAATTTTTTTGGCTTAAGTTTTTTTTAATTTATTTATTTTTAGTTGAAGGATAATTTCTTTACAGTACTGTGTTGGTGAAGGGTATGATACTTGTTAGGTCAATTTGTTAGATAAATCACACTAGGTGTCACTTTATGATCATGTTAAATTATATGGCAAAAGAGATTATTTGGGTGGGTCTAGTCTAATCACACCCCACTCCAGTATTCTTGCCTGGAAAATCCCATGGATGGAGGAGCCTGGTGGGCTGCAGTCCATGGGGTCGCTAAGAGTCAGACACGACTGAGCGACTTCACTTTCACTTTTCCCTTTCATGCATTGGAGAAGGAAATGGCAACCCACTCCAGTATTCTTGCCTGGAGAATCCCAGGGTGGGGGAGCCTGGTGGGCTGCCGTCTCTGGGGTCACACAGAGTCGGACACGACTGAAGTGACTTAGCAGCAGCAGTCTAATCACAAGGTTTCCCAGGTGGCTCAGTGGTAAAGAATCCACCTTTCAATGCAAGAGATACAGGCGATGTGGATTTAATCCCTGGTTTGAGAAGATCCCTGGAGGAAATGGTAACCATTCCAGTATTCTTGCCTGGATAACTCCATGGACAGAGGAGTCTGGCAGGCTACAGTCCATGGGGTTGCAAAGAGCTGGACATGACGGAGTGACTAAGCGCACGTGTGTGCACGCGCACACACATACACACACACACACACACACACACAGAGTCTAATCACATAATCCCTAGAAAGCAAAGAACATTTTCCAGCTAGTGGTTAGACAAGTAAAATCAAGAGATTCAAATGTGCCACTGATGCCTTGAAAATGGAAGAGACCATGTGGAAAACATGGAGTGACTTCCCGGGTGGCTTGAACAGTAAAGAATTCATCTGCAGTGTGGAACCTGGATTCGATTCCTGGGTTGGGAAGATCCCCTGGAGGAGGGCATGGCAACCCCCTCCAGTAT
This sequence comes from Ovis aries, assembly GCF_016772045.2. Lineage (NCBI taxonomy): Eukaryota > Metazoa > Chordata > Mammalia > Artiodactyla > Bovidae > Ovis > Ovis aries. The sequence goes on from NC_056061.1 coordinate 66,509,165, forward strand.
TCTTGCTTGGGGAATCCCCATGGACAGAGGAGCCTGGCAGGCTAGAGTCCATGGGATCACAAAGAGTTGGACACGACTGAGCAACTAAGCACAGCACATGTGGAAAACATGAGACTAAGAAAGAACTTAGAAGAGGATGACATACCCTGATTTAACCTGGTGCAAAGAAACCAGTCGTGCCAAGCTTCAGACCTACCAGCACTGGAGAATAGATTCGTGTTGCTTGAAGCTATCGCATTTGTGGTAACATGCTATACAGCCACAGAAAATGAGTACAATATTGTAGACTTATCTTCCTTTTCCTTCAAGGTAAAAACGGCCATGCATCAAATTTTTAGGAGAGCTATGAAGAAAAACCTGTTTATGTTTGGCAGTTTCAACACAGATAAACATGGACTGGAAAACTGCCCTCCCCAATATCTTTAATGATAATTTTCAAGAATAAGACATGAGATACTTAGTGCCTGAGACTTTATAAAGTATTTATATAATTTATCCTAATCTGCAATTATTCAAAATTATCAAATCTTGTGTAATATCGCTTTGATGGTAATTATCTGAAGTACTATCTAAAATATAATTTGCTGAAAAAAACAACATAGCCATTTGGAAAACACATATAAATCAATGTCTACATCAATGTACTTTACCTTAACAGTTATCATGAAAACATAACACTTCTTACCCACAGAATTGGCAAAATTGAATTTAAGATTACACAGCACTGTTGAAGGTATGGAGGAACAATGCACATACGCTCTTGAGTCATATGAGACTACAGAAAGAATTCAAGATTTCCTAATAATAAGCAATGCGCTCATGATTATTATTATGAGACACATAAATTCCACTTCCAGATTTAAATCACAGAGAAACCCTTGAATGTATTTGTAAGGAAACAAAAAATTAATGTTGATTGGAGTCTACAACCTTATTTGAAAGAGCAAAACAAAATAATACAAAGCCAAAATTTTCATTGACAGTAGAATTGATAAATTATCTAGTAATCATATATTTCGTATACTTCAGATGAAGGGAAATGAAGTAAACTGTAAAAACTAATATAATCTGAATAAAATTAATGCTTACAATGAATGTATACAGTGTAATTCTAAAACTTTAAAAACAGGCAAAAGTAATCATGGCTATAAGAATTTAAACTGATACAACCATTTTAGAAAATTTAGTAACTACAAAAACTAAACAATAAATATGTAAGTTACCACTCCAGAATTTCCCTCTGATATATAAAACCAACAGAAATGAGTACATTTTGCCCAAAAATACATGTACTAGCAGCCCTATTTGTAGTAGGCAAAACCTGGAGCAGCCAAATATTTCACACATCAAAATGAACATATAAATGATGCTATGGGCATACAATGTATTACCATGAGGACTTTTAGATGAATGAACTATAACCACATGCAACAACTTAGAAAAATCTCAAAAATATTAAATGAAAGAAACCAGACACAAGTGAATGCGTGTTATGGTTTCACTTACATAATGCTCATAATTAGGCAAAATTAACTCACGGTGTTAGAATGCATGACGGTGTTTATCATTGGGAGAAAGAATACAGTCATGTTTGGTTATTCTTTTGTGTGTTGGTTTTATGGATATAAAATCTATCAAGCTATACATTATAAATTTATTATTTCTATTATGTATGCTATATTTGATGAAATGTTTAAGAAAGATTGCATTTTTCTAATAATTCACCTTTTTCTTTCCTCACCTAAGAAACAAATCAATGAGCTGTTATTAGACACATTTAAAAACCACATAGAACTACTGTTTACAGAATATTATGAAATACTTTTCATAGCTGAATATATTTAAAGAGAAAATTCACTAGCATTGTTTATAAGATTCTCACAATTTTAATATATTTTCTTCCTCTTCAAATTTCTTCTGCCCTAAGTTTACTAACAATGATGAAGAAAAAAAAATACATAAAACTAGAAACTCTAGGTCATTTTTAACTTACAGTTTTACTCTTACACTTATTTTGTTCTATAAAATCTGCCACCATTTTCCTTCCAAAGGTTTTAAATCTATTCATCTCTTTCACTAAACTACTATCTTTGTCCAGATCCCAAACATATTTTTTAAAGTTTCACAGCAATAACTTTTCGCTTTACCATTTGGTATTAAGACAAAAAGACCACAGTATCAGCCACTTGTATAAATTAATTCAATTATACTTCTGATAATAATTATGCCTTATATTTGTGAAAGCTTCAAGAATTCTTATAATGTTCAGAATAAGCATACTTATAAATAGTGCATTCAGCATAATTATAGCCTTAAACATTAGACCCAAGTAAATACATAACTTTTTTGATCATCATATCAGAAGATATACCAATAGTACACAAGGTTAGCATATTAACTACTCCAAAGTTTGCTCATAGTAGGCAGTAACAAACAATTCAATATTCAAGTTATTTTAAAATATTTTTTAAGCTTCTATTTGTTCCTGATGGTAATATTGTACATAATGCTAATACATAGATCATAATATTTTTTTGGACTAAAATTGTTAAGAAATAGTGGTAGGCTGGAGACAGTTATAATTTTTATATTCATTTATAGTATCACAGAGCTCTGAAAAAACATTATCTCTAATCTCCCATAAAACAAGAGTTGATAACAATGCTGAACAAATGCTGTTGGCATAAGGCCCTGACAGGGTAGCTTTGATTAATGTTGTAGCTTTCATAAGGTGCTGCTGAAGAAGACACAGTTCAATAAATTAGAAGCACAAGGAACTATGGAGAATGCCTGCCAGCAATGGAATGTTCACATGATTTACTTGCCACAGAAAAGCTTACTGGAGGGATTACAGGAAAAGCTAACCATGAAATAACACTCTCTGATACATTGTCCCCCCAGAATTCAGGAAGAAAACTGAGCTGCATTGAAATTAACAAAATATTACGCATTCTTCTGAAGACAAAGCCTGCCCACTACAAAGGAAAATCTGAGGAAATAGACTGCCATAGCTATTGTTTTGAATATTCTTTCAGCAGTCTGAATCCTTATTCAGAAATGGTAGATGAAAGATAGAAAGGTATACAGTTAAGGAGGTAAGTATATAGGTAGGTTTACAGATGTAAATAAAACCAAACCTTTCCAATTTCTTAAATAGAAGTTTTGATCATTATTTTCAGACACATCTTTCTTCAAATAACTTTTTAATGCCATACATGTCTAATGCCAATTTTTAATTCATCTCATATTTTGATATGCTTTGAATTCACTTGCATTCATTTCTCATGGTTCTTGTGATTTTTAAAATTTGACCCAAACTTAATTATGAGGATTAATGATTAATTTAATTATGTTGATTAACTTAGAAATCACTGTTGTTCAGTTGCTAAGTCGTGACCCATGTTTTTCGATCCCATGGACTGCAGCCAAGTTCATTCAAGTTGTTGGCATAATTCACTTCTGTTACAGCTGTACTAAGTCTTTTTTTCCACATATATTTTAGAATAAGTATGTCAACTTTTATTTTTAAAATCTTACTTTCATTTTAATATAGATGACATTAGATTTAAAGACCAACTTGGGAAGAATTTCCATAGTGATATTTAATCATTCAAGCCATGAGTAAAATGCATCTTTCCATTTATAAAATTCTTGCATATGTTATATATTTATCACAGTAATTTTTTGATCCTTATTTCCCAACCTCAATAACTGGTTTGTCTGTGTGTCTGCTACAGTGTTTTTTCTTTCAACCTTATCAATATCAAAGCTTTCTGCCTTTTTACATGTCTAGCAAATTTGTACTATGCCCTAGATATTGGGTATGAAAGAAATGAATGGGTAACTTTTACCTATGAGTGTTCCCTTTTCCATAGGTTAGGAAAATTTCACACCTAAATAAAATCATGTTTTGAGCATGGGATGAACTTGTTCTCCACTAGTTTGTCTTACTCCTCGAGCTTGACTTTCCTTGGATTTTAGATTGAAAGCTTAGAGATTCTATATTCCCAGCATTAATAAGTCTATCACATGGATAGTTTGAGATTCGCTCTTCAGTCTCTCTCTATCATGCATAGATTAAAAATTCCCTCTGTATTTTGCAGGTCTTCTCCCCCTAACAGGACTTTGCCCACTAAGTACCTAGTGATGGTGGAGAGTCTACCTTACCAACTCTGTACCACTCATTTTCCTTTAAAACCCAGAATTCATCAAATAGCCTACTGGGGAAAAAGACCTTGTATTTTGGATTTTTCTATGGTTTATTCAGCTGTACCAGCCAAACATGGCCATCAGCACCTGTTTTATTTTACTTAGAAGTGGAAGTTCCTGTTTACACTTAATAAAAATTATTCTAAATTGTTTGCCATATTACTATTTATTTACTACCTATGCAATATTTTTATATACCTTTTTCCCTTAGCTGTACTGCTTTCCTTAGTTCAGAATTGTTAAAATGGTGGTGATTTTGTCTCCCACAGAACATATGGCAATATCTAGAGTTTGTTGTTTTGTTTTGTTTTGTTTTTTTAATCTTACATAGTAGGGGGAAGGTAGTGCAAGCCATTATTGCTAGAGGCAGGAAAGGAAAGAAAGAAAGTGAAGTTGCTCAGTCATGTCTGACTCTTTGCAACCCCATGGATTGTAGCCTTAGTCCATGGAATTTTCCAGGCAACAGTACTGGAGTGTGTTGCCATTCCCTTCTCCAGGGCATCTTCCTGACCCAGGGATTGAACCCGGGTCTCCCACATTGCAGGCAGAAGCTTTACCACCTGGGTAGAGGCAGGGGATACTGGTAAACATCTTACAATGCACAGAACAGTTAATTATCTGTCTCAAAACATCAGTACAGTCAAAACTGAAGAATTCTGTTTTATTTTAACTACTTCTACTATTCTGTTTTCCCTTATAAATTCCCTTGCATTTTTATTTTTATTTTATAGGAAATCTTAAGCATAAGAATATGCCTTATTCACTGATTAAAATTTAATATACATGTATATCTTTACCTCATTCTAGACAATAAAAGGTCTTTGAAATAATTTAGGTTCATTTATACCATATCACATTTGTGAAATTATTGTGTTTAATCTTAATCCTCTTTATTAAACTCCATGAGGTATTAATATTTTTCATTTATATTGCTAAGTATATCTTTTTTTATAATGTATTTACCCTTTCAATTGTTCTTTATCACCCACTACACCTCTATCTCTATCTGGATCATTTTTTTTCTGTGTGAAGAATGCTTTTAGTATTTCCTTTATCACATAATTTGCCTTATTACTGAAAAACAATTTGCTTAGCAAAAACAAAACAAACAAAAACAGCATTTTATTTCTCTGATTAATTTAAAGATATAAGTCCATATTTTTCTAGCCTCCATTTTTTTGACAGTTCCACTGCATCATATCAGTATTAGAGCTGCTCATTTAAAGACAACATTTTTCTCTATCTTTGGTTTTAGGTAGCTTTACTATGCTGTTTTAGGCATGGTTTTCTCTTTATTTATCCTTATTGGCTTTTTCAGAGTATCTTCAATCTGTGGCTTTATGTCTTTCATCAATTTTGGAAAATTGTCAGTTATTATCTCTTCAAATACATGCTTCAGTCACTCTCTCCTCTCTGAAACTAGTTAAATATATGTTGAAACTGTCCCCTGTACTGTATGTCTCTTATACCTTTTTTATCTTTTTATACTTTTATATATGTGCTTCAAGATGGATATCATACTACGGTCTCATTCCTAGTTCTCTAATTCTCTCATCACCTGTAGAATCTTCTGCAAAATCCTGCTACTGGTTCCAGTATCAGCTGCTGTATTTTTATGTTTTCAGTGATTAAACTGTCATTTAATTGTTCTTTTCTCAAAAAATTACATGTCATTTAATCTCTTGAACATCTTAATCACAGTTATTTTTAAAGTCATGTACAAGAACTCCTGCGTCACATCTGTGCTTCTTTCGAGTCAGTTTCTAACATCATTTTTCCTCATGTTTTTCAATAATTTTGAATGCCTAAAATCTTTTAATGATTATATACAGCTCATACAAAAACTTTGTAGAGAAAATGTAAGGTTCTTATTTTACTTTTCTCTAGGGACTTTTTTTTTTTTCAATTTCAGCAGAAGCGATGGCAGGAAAATTTTATAAGCCTAATCTAATATGGATTAAACTGATTTGAAACTGGCCTTCAGTCTCCATGGGCTTCTCAGGTGACTCAGCAGTAAAGAACCTGCCTGCAGTGCAGTAGCCACAGGAAATGCAGGTTTGTTTCCTGGGTTGGGAAGATCCCCTGGAGAAAGCCATGGCAACCCACTCCAGCATTCTTGCCTGGAGAATCCCATGGACAGAGCAGCCTGATGGCTATAGTCCAAAGAGTCTGACATGACTGAAGCACCTTAGCATGCATACATGCATTCAGTCTCTATGAGAGATGACATAATTTGAATCAACATTGTTCCCTGCATTTATCTCTGGGAGTGTTCAAACTGAAAGCCTGGGATGTATATACAGGAGCCTCTTATTTGGCAGGCCACATACTCCACTTATCTCTGAGTCCCGTGAGACAGTCAGCAGCTCAGTTTCAGAGACAGCTTTATATTAAGCAAATTTCTGATGGAATAAAGGAAGAAGAAGTAAATTATTTAGCTCCTTTTTCAATAAAGAGAAATAGTTATATCTCTGAGGTTTGGTGCAGATTAGAGTTCAAGAGATATTATGTAGTAAAAGGGAAACAAGCTTCTTAGACAAAAAAAAAAAAAAAAACTTCCCTTCTGGTTCAATGCTGGGAAAACAACCAGGTTCTGTGTGAGAATAGATGTTACAGACCTTACCAGGTAAAGTATAGCTGCTAAGACAAGGGCCTTCTAGACCTTAGCTGATAAATTCCTTAGAAAGAATTATTGGTTCTAAGAACTCAAATATATCAGAATTAATTGAAACAGCCAAATTTATTGACAGTTCATAGTCTGAGAGATTGTCAGAAGACTCTGAGACTCTCAAGGATTCCCCAGATTCCCTGATAAGACAACTAGGCCAAAGTGGAACTGGACTGAGCCAAGAGAAGAAAAATTGCTTTTATGCTATTCCAAGAATCAGAATATAGTTCAGACCAATGTAGCTTAAAACATTCCAGTAAGATACTGTCAAACATAATTATTGTTATTCATGGCTAAAACTTTAAAACTGATGTGCATTTAAAAGAACATTTAAAAACACTCATGGTGGCAGAGTGAAATATTCATTTCTGTACCTAAGCTAAGACTATTAGAATATACTAAATAAAATTAAATAGAAAAATACAAACACTCTCATAAACTGAAGACTTTGAAATATAAACTTTATTTATGTATGTATTTTAAAGTGGTACTTTCCCAACATTTCTAGTGAAAGATACCTGTTTGAAAGTCACCAAAATCTTCCTCCAACATGATTCTCTGCTTTTCAAGCTTTAAAATACTAATCAGTAGCATTCCTTAAAAAAGAAAATCTGCAGTCTAGATGCAAGAGGTATTGCAATTAAAATCTCTAACACATACAAAAAGCTGTCTTCATAGTAGTACACTCAAGCTGCATATTAAATATATATATATGAAAGACTCCCTAGGGCAGATGAGCTTTTTAATCATAGTGTTTGACTTTCCATATCTGATTTGTTGCTCCTTCTATGGCAGGAGGATGGACTTGGTAGCACATTTTTCTCTAATTTCTTGATAAGCACTACTATCAACCTGACAGCCTAGACTGATTAAATATCCCTATTCACATGCAGACATAACCACTGCCTTTAAGAATCTCTGAAGCTAAAATTAAATGTAAATTAACAAGGACCCCAAATCCCTCTTCAGTTTCTTTCCTTTCAGGCAATTTTACATACTGCTTTGTGGGAAAAGAGTGTACTTACAAATAGCACTTATTTGTTTTTATTTTATTGGTTCAGTAGAGGTCAGATGAGATCCAGCCAAGGGAAGAATAGTAAAATAGCATAAAGCAAAACAAAACCAAATTTAGAAAAAGAAATGTACTAAGTAGAGAATTCAATAGATATAAAAGTTTAAACAGGAAGTTCAGAGTTTAAGGAAACAAAAAAAGCAAGCATGTCTCCTATGACTAGCTTAGCAAATACTAAATGATCAGAGAAGACAAATATAAGCCAAGAAAACCCAGGTCACAGCCCTGGGCACAAAAATGTTAGGTGGCTATTATGTACAATGTGAGGCTACATACAGATTTTATCTCAGACAGTAAAGCATCTGCCTGCAATGCAGGAGACCCAGGTTTGCTCCCTGGGTTGGGATGATCCCCTGGAGAAGGAAATGGCAACCCACTCCAGTATCCTTGCCTGGAAAATTCCATGGACAGAGGACCCTGGTGGGCTATAGTTCATGGGGTCGTAAAGAGTTGGATGTGACTGAGTGACTAACACACACACAGCTGACACAATAAAAATATGTGTTACTTTGGCATAGAGTTTTGATCATCAAAGGATATGGAGCTTTACAAGTTTGTGAGCAATTTGAAGGTTCTGTGAGCCAGGACTCTCAGTAGCTATCAGCTTAGAGTCAAAGTTATTCTGAGGCCCCAGGAAACCTGAATTCAGAGAGTAACGAAAACTGGTATAGGTGTGTCAGATTTGTTATTCAGAGAGAGGAATGGAGTACAGAATCAGGCCATTGCCAAGATCTTATAAAATCTTCCTTCTGCTATTGTGTTACTAATATAGTCTGAGCTTTCACACATGTATAGGGTTAGCCAGAAAGTTCATTTTCCATAAGATTTTATGGAAAAACCCAAACAAACTTTTTGGCCAGCCCAACAGATGAGATTGACTATGATTCATATTAATACTGTCTGAGAATTTTACTACATTTTGGTAATCAATTTGCTTTCTCAAGCACTGAAAAGTATCAATACACTCCTAACTTCTTCCAGTCTTCTCAAATTTCCAGATATGTCTCCTCACCTTTCCCATTTTTCATCCACTTTTCAGAGTAATAGAAATTATCCCACCTACATCTTCCCAACAACAAATTACAAGCTTTTCTTTCCTCCCCAGAAAAGGTGGTTTGCTCCATTGTTCTCTAGAGTCGTTCATAATACCTAAAGCAGGAAAGGTCACGCAGCCTTAAACTAATGCCACAAGAAAGTCCAGAGTTTAAATTAAATCTCATTCAGTGTAACTTTGGTTGTGTGATTCCATTCTAGACAGCCATTGGCTGTGATATGCCTAGGTCTGCAAAAGTGCTCACCTTAAGTTCTCCATTGGGGGAGAGGGAAGGGATGGTGGAACAGTCTTCTGAAAAGTCTCAGAGCTGAGCCCGGAGCAGCCAAGCATTCATTAAGCCCAGACTAGGCACACAAGATGGTAAATGAAACTGAGGTCCAGGCACAGCAAAAGAGCTGTCTGCTCTAACACAGGGAATATCTAATTAGAAAACTGAAAGCAGGTATAAGCTGCATTTACAATAGCCGCCCAGATATAAATTATGAGTAAATAACCTAACAGAAATGCAAAGCATATTTCAGAAACTTAATCAAATTAAGAAAATAAAACCTTGGAGAGGTAAATGATGTTAATGGATTAGAAACGCTAGCAGTGTAACACTGGAAACATATCATTTCCCAAAACTGGTCTATACAGTCAATAAAATTCCAATTAAAAGTCCAATAGGATTTGGGGCATAAAAATCATAAGTTTAGTCTAAACTTTAAACAAAAGAATGTAATAACATAAATAAAGAAGGCAATTCTGAGAAGGCAGACCAAAAAGGAAGAGTTTCTTACCAAAATCAAACACATTTTACACAATGATAATTAAATTAGTGTGATGTTGGTCTAGAAAGACAAAAGTATCAAATCTTGACCAGAGATTGTCCTTAGCATCTTATGTAGATGATTTATCTATGGAGTGTGTGAAATATGAGAGAAAGGCCTGGAAATATAACATTGGGGATAAGAATCTGAAAAAGGGTGGAAAGAAAAATGTAAGATAAACTGGACAGAACAATAATAAGTTACCAGTTATTCATACAACGGGATGTTATTTGGCCATAAAAAGAAATGAAATATTGATTCAATATACAACATGAGTGAACTTTGAAAACATTGTGCTGAGTGAAAGAATCCAGATACAAAAGACCTCACATTGTACAATTCCATTTAATACAAAATGTCCATAATAGACAAATCTATAGAGGCAGAAAGCAGATTAATAGTGGTGGGAAAGGAAGAAATGGGGAGTGACTGCAAATAGGTATAGGGCTTTTGGGGGTGGATGATGAAATGTTCTGAAATTAGATTGTGGTGACTGATGCATAGCTTTGTGAATCTACTAAAAACCATTGAATTGTATACTGTAAAAGGGTGAACTTTATGGTATATGAATTATATCTCAATAAAACTGTCAGTACAAATATTTATATTTTGAACCATTCCTGTAATATCTCCTAGAGTAAAAAACATAAAATAAAATAAAAAAAATTAAATAATAGGGAATCAGAGGAATTTATCATGGATTTCAAGGAGGCACAACATATTTCCTATGGTGAAAAGAAAGGTCAAAAATTAAGAACTGTGGGTTGCAATACAAATATAGTGCTTTCCCTCACTTCTCTTCATTTTTCCAAACAGATTTCAAAATTATAGTACCAATAAAAAAAGTATATATATTTTTCTAACATTGGTGGATCTTAACTGAAATAAACAAACTTTGAGTGATTTTTTTCTTTAGATGTTGACATCAATTTCATCATCCATTATGAAATATAGATTCTTACACCAATTGTCTTTCAAATGTTTTTATTGTTTATAATGTATAATTCATTCTAATTTTATACACCATGGAGGAGGAAATGGAAGTATGTTATTTTTAAAGGCTGATTACAAATTGATCCTTAGAACACTCTTTACTTTAACTTGTTTGATTTAAACAATTGTCTGAAAATCTCCCAAATAGCCTTTTCTCAGGTACATTCTTTGTGGCTTTAAATTCAGACAACTGATCTGATGCCCAGTCATCCTTTTTCATAGCATAGTTAGAATGAATCCAGTTGCTTTATCAGATGCTTTTGGGTATAATTTTACAACTATGATTGATATTTTAATAACTATTATACTTACATCAATAAATATTATTTAGCACATTTTCTAGGGTAATAGTAAAGTTAAAAATGCATTTAGCTGGCTTAGTTATTAAATCTGAAAATGCCTTCAAAATGAGAGAAGCCAGAATATTTATCTGAACTGATTCAATGTTCTGTAATTTTTAAATGCCAAGTAATTAAGTTTAGAGTCTAGGAAATTGTACTTATAGTAAAAATCATGTACGTATAAGCATAACTTACATTTTATTTCAGTACATGCACAAAAATACATCCCATCTTTTACATTACCTATAAGCAGCTATTCTCCTTCATTTCATTGGATTTCAAAAATGAGAACATAAATAGTGCTCTCAAGAAATACATCATAAAATAAGACACTTTTAGATATGATTTTATGATTTGGAATAACTTCTAAAAGGGAAATACAGCGATTGTTGCTATGTAATTTAGGTCAAGTGTCTTAGTTGCTCAGAGCTAATACATAATGTAATCATCATCATCTCTAAAGCTCTTTCAATCCATAATAGTCATAGATTATAACAAGAAGAGATACAGATACATGTGGTGGCACAGTATGCACATCAGTTGGAGTCTGTCTGCCAAGAATCTCTTCACCATTTGTGGTGCAAGAGAGAATAACCTACTCTAGACATTTTATCAGAAATAAATTTAGATGCTTATAAATTACTGAATTTACTAGAGTAGATCCTAGGGTGGGCCTCCAAGAGTGACCCCCCTAAGAAAAAAAAAATACAGAGTCAAGAACTAAAACAGATATTCTCTCTGAGGCCAACACTGAATCTATGTTAGAAGAAAGGTGACAGGGCAGCTGCTCCTGAGGAAGCTGGAGAGATGTTTCAGAGAAAAAACAAAGTCTCACATTTTCACAACATGGTCAGCAGAAACATCCCCAAATTATAGAAGGTTGGCTTCCTTCTCATGTACTCTTCAGAGAATCTCAGGTGAGAATCTAATTTATTCCCAAACCCTCCCATAGTGGACTCGTGTGTATATGCTCAGTCACGTCCAACTGTTTGTGACTCTATGGACTGTAGCCTGCAGGCTCCTCTGTCCATGGGGATTCTTTAGGCAAGAATACTGGAGTGGGTAGCCATTTCCTTCTCCAGGAGAACTTCCCAACCCAGAGATCAAACCCATGTCTCCTGCATTGCAGGCAGATTCTTTACTGCTGAGCCACTGGGCAATGTAATTTTAGGTTTCAGCTTCAACAAATAGGAAACTAGAGTGAAGTCTGAGGGAACCAATCAGGAGTTTATTGTTCTAAAAAGACATAATAATACATGGTATACTTCCATCACATTTATCCATTCCCTAATGATGGACATTTAAGTTGATTCAACCTCCCTGTTATCATAAACAATGCAGGGATATGCATTCTCATACATTTTGCTATTCATTCTCAGGGTTGCAAAGACTCCACTTGCTCAAGCCATGTTTAACATTCTGATTGTTATCATGAAGTTAATCTACTATTTTCACTTTGAAGACTGTAATGAGTCATTCTACTCTCACCCAATACCTTTCACTAGTAGAGATAGTTTTAATGTGCTAAGAGCTGACGAATCTCTGCACCGAAAAGACATATCACCAGAGCCTCATATAGATATGGCCACACTGTTCAAAGCTGAATTTCTGATTTGCCTCGTAAAACTTAATTCTCCTATTTTTTAAAATTTTTCCTATGGTGTTAAGTGGCAATAGGATCAGTTTTCAAGCCAAAATTTAGGAAATTTTCCTTTACTCCTCTTCCTTCCTCACCTTCAACCTCCAACAGAAACTTGAATCCAACAGATTCCATTCCTAAATACCTATACTGCCTGCATTTCCACGGCAAGTAGTCTGGTTTGAAACACTATCACCTCTCAATCTGGAACACTGTACTATTGGATAACTTCCCATACTGCCTACTTACCTTCTCTCTTGCTTGCTTTTAATCTGTTCTTTACACTGCATTCAGGCATCCAAAATGGAAATCCAATCAGTTAATTAACTGTTTAAGACTCTAATTGTTTCCCACTGCCTTTATTTTTTTTTAATTTTAATATCTTTAATTCTTACATGCGTTCCCAAACATGAACCCCCCTCCCACCTCCCTCCCCATAACATCTCTCTGGGTCATCCCCATGCCCACTGCCTTTAAATAAAATCCAAATACCTTAACATGAACTACAAGGTCCTTGCCAAAAGAACTACTGCCTTCATAGCCTCCCTTCTGCAGGTCTTCTATTCTACTTAGTTTCCAGTTATATTGGAATTTCAGTTCTTTGACTCTGATACACTCTCACTGGTTAGACTTAACACATCAAGTTCCCCAATCTCTGGTAAACTCATTCTTCTCAATTTACTTTGGTAAATTCTACTCAATCCTTCAGGTCTTGAGTAGACCTCAAGGATTTTTGTTTTTAATCAAATGTTTTTAACTAATCCAGTCAAAATTATGTATATCTCATGTAAAATCTTGTCAGAATACTTAGTGTTTCCTAACACAGTTTTTTTTAAGTTTTTGAAACTTAGACACTTATTTCTGAAACGATTCATTAAATATCTATTTCATCTCCTTTCCTGACCTAAGGAAAGCTCTTTCTGCTGATCTACAGCATTATCTGGTACATGACAGGGCATCAAATATTAACTGAGCACCTATTAGGTTTCATACACCATTCTTGGCACCACAGCTACAACAGTGAACTAAACAGATAAGAATGCATCCTCTCCAGAGAGAAACAATAAATAATGATTTTAAAGCCAGCATATTGATGGGTTTTAGAGCATGGAATCTGAAGGCATACTGCATAGATTCAAATTATAGTTCAATCACTTCCTAGCTCTGTGATTTCTGATTTAGGTAACTCTCTGTATTTATTCCCTTATTTATCAGTTCAGTCACTCAGTCGTGTCCAATGCATTATGACCCCATGGGCTGCAGCAGGCCAGCCTTCCTTATCCATCACCAAATCCCAAAGCCTACTCAAACTCATGTCCATCACGTCGGACATGTGTTAGATCATGTCCGACTCATGTCATGAGATCCAACCATCTCATCCTCTGTCATCCCCTTCTCTTCCTACCGTCAGTCTTTCCCAGCATCAAGGTCTTTTCCAGTGAATAGGTTCATCCCATTAGGTGGCCAAACTATTGGAGTTTCAGCCTAAACATCAGCCCTTCCAATGAATATTCAGGACTGATTTCCTTTAGGATGGACTAGTTGGATCTCCTTGCAGTCCAAGAGATTCTCAAGATTCTTCTCCAACACCACAGTTCAAAAGCATCAATTCTTTGGCGCTCAGCTTTCTGTACAGTCCAACTTTCTGATTCATACATGAGTACTAGAAAAACCATAGCCTTGACTAGATGGACCTTTGTTGGCAAAATAACGTCTCTGCTTTTTAATATGCTATCTAGGTTGGTCATAGCCTTTCTTCCAAGGAGCAAGTGTATTTTAATTTCATGGCTGCAGTCACCATCTGCAGTGATTTTGGAGCCAAAATAAATTAAGTCTGTCACTGTTTCCATTGTCTCCTCATCTATTTGCCATGAAGTGATGGGACCAGATGCCATGATCTTAGTTCTCCGAATGTTGAGTTTTAAGCCAACTTTTCACTATCCTCTTTCTCTTTCATCAAGAGGCTCTTTAGTTCTTCTTTGCTTTCTGCCATAAGGGTGGTGTCATCTGTGTATCTGAGGTTATTGATATTTCTCCCAGAAATCTTGATTTCAGCTTGTGCATCATCCAGCCTGGCATTTTGCACGATATATTCTGCCTATAAGTTAAAGAAGCACCATGACAATATACAGCCTTGACATTCTCCTTTCCCGATCTGGAACCAGTTTGTTGTTCTATGTCCAGTTCTAACTGTTGCTTTTTGACCTGCTTACAGATTTCTCTGGAGGCAGGTAAGGTGGTCTGGTATTCCCATCTCTTTAAGAATTCTCCACAGTTTGTTGTGATCCACACAGTCAAAGGCTTTGGTGTAGTCAATAAAACAAAAATAGATGTTTTTCTGGAACTCTCTTGCTTTTTCTATGATCCAGCAGATGTTGGCAAATTTGATCTCTGGTTCCTCTGCCTTTTCTAAAGCCAGCTGGAACATCTGGAAGTTCATGGTTCATGTATTGCTAAAGCCTGGCTTAGGGAATTTGGAGCATTACTTTGCTAGCATAAGTGCTTTGAGATAAGTGCAATTGTGTGGCAGTCTGAGCATTCTTTGGCATTGCCTTTCTTTGGGACTGGAATGCAGCTGACCTTTTCCAGTCCTGTGGCCACTGCTGAGTTTTCCAGATTTGCTGCTATATTAAGAGCAGCACTTTTACAGTATCATCTTCTAGGATTTGAAATAGTTCAACTGGAATTCCATCACCTCCATTAGCTTTGTTCGTAGTGATGTTTCCTAAGGCCCACTTGACTTCACATTCCAGGATATCTGGCACTAGGTGAGTGATCACACCATCGTGGTTATCTAGGTCATGAAGATTTTTTTTGTATAGTTCTTCTGTGTATTGTTGCCACCTCTTCTTAATATCTTCTGCTTCTGTTCATTCCATACCATTTCTGTCCTTTATTGTGCCCATCTTTGTGTGATATGTTCCCTTGGTGTCTCTAATTTTCTTGAAAATATCTCTAGTCATTCCCATTCTGTTGTTTTCCTCTATTTCTTTGCACTGATTGCTGGGGAAGGCTTTCTTATCTCTCCTTTCTATAATAACATCTACTTCATAAGTTTAATAAGAAAATTAAATGAGCTAATATTTAAAGGAAATAAAAATAAAAAAAAAGAGTACTCAGCATATAGTGCTGCTGCTGCTGCTGCTGCTGCTGCTAAGTCACTTCAGTCATGTCTGACTCTGTGCAACCCCATTGACAGCAGGCCACCAGGCTCCTCTGTCCCTGGGATTCTCCAGGCAAGAATACTGGAGTGGGTTGCCATTTCCTTCTACAGCATATAGTAAAGCATGATAAATACAAAATATGTATTTTATATGTTGTGCTGAAAGAAGTATATTTTACTATTAAAAAATCAGGGTAAAGGGGACTTGTAATAGAAAATGAGGAAAGCAAGGGGCAATTTCCAAATGGTGATCAGACAGGCCTAGGGAAAAAGCAACATTTGAGCAATAAATTGAAGAAGGTTCAAAATACATGCTTTTTAATGAATTAAAGAATGATTTATAGCATTTTAAAAGTATCCCAAGGTTTGGTAGGATGATAAAAACAATGAGCTAGTAGCAAAAATTAATAAATATATGGGACTTGGTAGTGACAAATAAAAACAACACAAAATCTTAATGGGAAAAGAGTAAGATTCTGCATAAATATAAAATGTAATGCTTCCTTCTCCCACACTCCACCAACTGACCCAGTGGGAGAAGAAAAACACCCATGAGGAGGGGGCCACAATCCATCCAGTACTCTCACAAAGGCAGAATCTAGTTAGGATAAATGTCCTGAGAGAAAAGGTGACCTGATCAGGAAAACTGTTAAAATAAAATTCCCTTTCTTCCTAACGCTATATGTTTTGTTTTGTTTTGTTTTTTTAGTTTCATTTGTGGAAAATGAAAGCATCTGCTTTCCTTGATATTCCTGTTATAAAATTTCTATTTAATTTTGTGTTTAATTTATATTACGTAAATTAATTATTAATCACTATTTTAAATTTTTCTCATGTGGGTTAATGCCTTGGAAGAAGTATAATGAGGATGACAATGATGATAGTAATGATAAAATGGACAATACAAAGGAAAATATATTATAGACTTTAAAGAGAAGCAGAAAGAAGAGGGGGAGAAGAAATCAGCTTGAGAACCCCACATGCCCTTGAGTTCTTTGCCAATATGCCACTGTTTTTATAAAATGTTGCACTAATGAGTCCTCAGAAACCATCTTTGTAAATCACTGTATACTATTAAATATATATAACTCTTGATGTAGAAGAATAGGCAATTTCTATTATATTTCCACTGGTTGTCTGAAAGATGCCAACAGTATTAAAACTAGTATTACCTTTCATCTCACTGAGCAAAAACCATGTCTTTTCTATTGTCTATTCAGAACCAAATGATAAATAAAACTCTCACAATATGTAAAGAATAGGTTCTTCTCTGTTCAAATCTTTGCTCATGAAACAAGGCTCTCTGGCACAATCCCTTTCAATAAACATTTAATGTAATATATCTAGTTCTATAAACCTACTTATAAAAATTATTAGACATCCTAGGATTTCCTATAAAAACAGACAATAGAATCAAAGGTTTTTGCAAACATTTTATGTGCTATGTATAGCAGACTTATAGGTAGAAAGCAATAGACTAGACAGTTTATTTTACATTGCACATCAAACAATAGATAAATTCAGAAAGCAAAAATGAAAATTTGAAATCTCACTAGTCATTGCAAAAGCAACAAAGCAACTCCATTCCACCCCCTATACTTTTTTGAAATCATATTTTGAATACATTTCACCAGACCAGGCTGCAAGGAGAAGTGATTTTTAAATACTATTTTAACTCCCCTGACATCACTTCACAGGAAGAATATTAACAACTTGTCAAAAATAAGTGAAGTGAAAGAAATATTTAATTCCCTTAGAATGGCATTACTTTGAAAATCTGCAAAAATAAAGTCTAATTCCATAAAGAAAGAAATACGCAGTTTTGTTGAGAGAGCAAATAATGACAAATCTTCTGAGACCTATGAAGATATTGTAGTAAGGATCAAGAGGAAACACTTCTCTTTCTCCCTTTCCTCTAGTAATTTTTCCAGCTACTTCAAAAGACATCTTGAGGTCAACGGATAAATTTTGTAAAACATGTCTTTTCCATATAGCTTATTTTTAATATAGTAGACATTATTTTTAATTTTCTCTTGCTTTGGGTGAGCTAAAATATACATGAGGGAACCCCCTTGTGGTCCAGTGGTTACGACTCAGCACTTTCACTTCTGTGGCCCTGGGTTTGATCCCTGGTCGAGGAACTAAGATCTTACAAGCCATGAAGTATGGCCAAAAGACAAATATATGATCATAAATTTCAATATGGTATACATGTCAAAAAGAGCTCCATTTTGGTCAAGAAGTATCCTGATATAATTACCAGAAGGAAAAATTCTATTAGGAAATAAATAATTTCTTCTTTTAATTCAAGACCTGGATATCTGATGACTATATTGTCAAGATGTTAAGGTATATCAAGACTACTTAGTTCGAATATTAGGAGATGGTAAGGACCATAATTCATCCTCAACTGATAAAACTATTTGCATAGAAGTTACTACCAGCAAATCTGTCCTTCAGATATGCTCCTTAGTATCATATTTTTCTGAAGTCTCCCATCTTTATGAAGTAGACTGGCCACATGAAGCCTTAATGATACCTTTTGACCTATCTACATTTAGGCTTGAATTAGAGACAAACCAATCTTTGAGAAACTGAAAAATAATACTTGTCAAAATACATGAATTTATTAATGAAAGAATTTCACAGATGAAGGAAACATGGAGTTTATAGCTAACAGAATAGAAATATTAACAGAAACAATATGGTGACTTCAATATTTTCAAATGTTTTCTCTCTGAAAAACACAAGATCTACAAAATTTATGACTTTTTCATACATTGTTGAGCCCACATAAAAAGTAGGAGAATTCCCTGAAGGTCAAAGTACAAACAGCTATCTGAAAATAAGTGGAAAGTGAACATGAGGCCATAACTGTTCTAAGAATGAATGCCAATAATAGGACCTCTGGTGGCTCAGTGGTAAAGAATCCTCCTGCCAATGCAAGAGACACAGGTTCAATCCCTAGATCAGGAAGATACCCTGGAGAAGTAAATGGCAACCCACTCCACTATTCTTGTCTGGGAAACCCCATGGACAGAGGAGCCTGGAGGGCTACAGTCGATGGGGTCACAAAAGAGCTGGACACAACTTAGAGATTAAACAAACAAACAGGATCCCAAGGCTTAGCTGGTTAACAATAAAAAATAGGGGAGTAACAGACTAAGATGAGGGCCATGAAAAATGGGAAGTTGAATATGCAACTCCATCATAAAGCTATAAATCTATGAAGACTGTATCATTATTGAAAGGGTGGGCTGGGAAAAGTCAGTCAGTCAGAAAAGGAACTCATCAGGAAAGCATATTTTATTTTCCTGCCCTTTGTGAGAAAGGGCCCAGATACAGAACAATCAGGTGCCCTGCATTCCCAGCATCTACAAAGAAAATGCAGGGATTCTTAGGACCTCTGATGGGCAGAAAGTGAGGAGGAACTAAAAAGCCTCTTGATGAAAGTGAAAGAGAGTGAAAAAGTTGGCTTAAAGCTCAACATTCAGAAAACGCAGATCATGGCATTTGGTCCCATCACTTCATGTCAAATAGATGGGGAAACAGTGGAAACAGCGTCAGACTTTTTTGGGGGGGACTCCAAAAACACTGCAGATGGTGATTGCAACCATGAAATTAAAAGACGCTTACTCCTTGGAAGAAAATTTATGACCAACCTAGATAGCATATTAAAAAGCAGAGATATTACTTTGCCAACAAAGGTCCATCTAGTCAAGGCTATGGTTTTTCCAGTTGTCATGTATGGATGTGAGAACTGGACTGTGAAGAAAGCTGAGTGCTGAAGAATTGATGCTTTTGAACTGTGGTGTTGGAGAAGACTCTTGCGAGTCCCTTGGACTGCAAGGAGATCCAACCAGTCCATCCTAAAGGAGACCAGTCCTGGGTGTTAATTGGAAGGATTAATGCTGAGGCTGAAAATCCAATACTTTGGCCACCTCATGCGAAGAGTTGACTCATTTGAAAAGACCCTGATGCTGGGAGGGATTGGGGGCAGGAGGAGAAGGGGACAACAGAGGATGAGATGGCTGGATGGCATCACCAACTCGATGCACATGAGTTTGGGTGAACTCTGGGAGTTGGTGATGGACAGGGAGGCCTGGCATGCTGTGATTCATGGGGTCGCAAAGAGTCAGACACAACTGAGTGACTGACTGAACTGAACTGAACTGATGGGTCCAACGATCCATCCCTTGTTCTTATATGTTCTTCACTGAGCTCAAATTTCCACATGAATGTGACAGTCAGTGGTCACTCTGATTAATCTTATTGGCAGAAGACAGGATCAAATTGATTCCATTTTTATCAACTATTAATCTAATGCTGCCAGAATCCAGGGGTCAGGAGGAAGCCCATCCACCTTAGTTGACTTAAAGTAGACTTCCTACAATCACACACTCAGGCAACTGTGAATAAATCCTAGAAGAGACCAGTGGATCTTCTCTCAAAGAGCTAAGATGTATTCTAACCCAGTCTTTTATTTCAATTCACAGTGAAAATAAACATTCTGATCTCTGGTATTACTGCAAATAATTACAGAGATCCACAGATGAGCCAAAAAGTAACCCCGCCTCCAATGAAAAGATATTTCCATAGCTCAGTCCCCTCCACTGATATACATTTCCTGATGGAGCACAAGTCATTCCAGTTTAGGGTTTATTTTTACACTTGACTTGGGTTAAAATTACATTGATCTGGTTAAGCTACATGGGCCATAGGATTGAATGGTTGTAGTTTTCTTGCCACCATGGTACAACCCAGAGTCACTCAGGTACAAGAGAAAGCATATATTTGTAGCCACTGAACTGAACAAAATTTTGCTGGCCTGTGTGTTTGCATGTGTACAGTGCAAGGACAGTGAAGACTCCAAACTCAGAAGCTACCACTGATTGCATATGAATACATCAGAATATTTCAGGAGTGGGCATGTCTGCATGACTTTTTCTGTTATATCACACATGAATGGAGATGGCAAAGCCAGCAGCAAGCAGGTCAGTTACAACTGCTGTTAAATGACTGCTTTATCAGGCTGTGCTTTGGGATCTAGGGGACAAAGAACATTAACAGCTTCCCACTCCCTGAATCTCAGAATCTTTGCTGTTTCCTCCCCAAACAGTTATTATTCCTCTCACTTCATGGTTGTGAAATAATAAAGGTCTCATCCTAGCAGCTCTATCTCCAAATTTTCTCAAATCATCTACTACTGACATCTAGACTCTTCATCTGGAGGGAGGCAGTGGTTCAAGAATAAAAGGCACAAGGGCATTTTTATCAAATTTACAAAGACTCATTACATAACCTACCTTGGGTCACAATGTGGCACTGAGTTAGCAGTGCACTGAACCAAACTGCAATTATCTTTGTAATACAGACTTAGGTCATTCCAACAAGAGAATCCATGTGGCTAAACCAGAATTAGGTTTATATCCATTAGCGTCCCTTTTAACTGGGCTGCCACCAAAAGGCCATACCAAGCAAGTTGGCCTGGACTTGCTGTCAGGAGAGAGATGCACCATGCTTAAGAATGGTGAAGATGCCAAGCAAAATTTTCCAAAGAAGTCTACATAATTATCTAGCCCTTCCATTTTGATAATTAACCAAGAGTGATGGATAAGAAACGAATCTTGTCTATGGATAAGAGAATTTCGTCTGCATTCAGTGATCACTCTGCCTTATTAAGGCTATGGACCATAAAGAGGGAGGGAGATTGAGTCAGAAATTCTTTTGATTTGATCCTTGGGTAGTTAATTCTAGGGCTCAACAATGCCACAAGTTTGCAGCTGATAGGGTATGTGAATGTCTCTCAAATACATTGACTATGAGCCCATTATGGAGTGACCTAACCCCATGAATAGTGTGAAAAGAAAATAAGGATAGTGATATCAGATTATAAGTGGTCCAGAAAGCTGAAAACATGGCATAGTTTAGTTCGATGAGCCATAATTGTGTGATGAGAGAAAGCTCATCAGATCCAAATAACATCATAACCTACTAATGTGTTAATGGTGAGGCACTGTTGTTAGTCTCGACAAGGGTCAGAGGTCCATCCAATTAATTTTTCAAGTTAGGTTGAGTCAATGTCCCATGAAATATGGCCTTCTTCATGGTAAGACAAAAGGGCCAACTTCTAGCAGAAGTTACAAGTCTAATATGAAGTATAGCTTCTTAATCACAAATATATAGTCCTTTATAGCTCAGTCCTTGATAAAGAATCCACCTGCAACTCAGGAGACCTGGGTTCGATCCCTGGGTCAGGAAGATCTGCTGGAGAAGGGATAGACTACCCACTTCAGTATTCTTGGGCTTCCCCTCCAGCTCAGCTAGTAAAGAATCTGCCTGCAATGCAAGAGTCCATGGGGTTGCAAATAGTCGGACATGACTGAGCTACTTTCACTTTTACTGTATGGCCAGTGTGGGATGATAGATGTGTTGCCATGCCTACTGCAATAATAAATCTGAGTAGAAACAGTGATTCTGGACAGTGTAGGCTTGATTATCAGCTTATTCCAGTAAGACGTAGACAACAGGCTCTTACTATAGGCATCAACATGAGTGACTCAGACTGTTAGATAGCAAACAGAAAAAGTATTTCTATGTCTCACAAGTCCCAAACGGAAGAAGTCAATCCAACCTCAGTGACTTAAAGTAGACCTTCTACAGTAACGAACTTCCCTTGTGGCTCAGCTGGTAAAGATCTGCCTGCAGTGCGAGAGACCTGGGTTCAATCCCTGGGTTGGGAAGATCCCCTGGAAAAGGGAAAGGCTACCCACTCCAGTATTCTGGCCTAGAGAATTCCATGGACTATATAGTCCATGGGGTCGCAAAGAGTTGGACATGACTGAGCAACTTTCATTTTCTACAGTAACACACACAGGCAACTGAGAATAAGTCCTAGAAGGAACCAGTAGATCTTATTTCAAACAGTTAAGATGCAGTCTAGGCCAGTCATTTATTGCAATTCACAGTAAAAATGAATGTTCTTATCTCTGATCTTGTATGCTTCAATTTCAGCATCAGTCCTTCCAATGAATATTCAGGGTGGAGATTTCCTTCAGAATTGACTGGTTTGATCTCCTTACCAAAGAGTCCCTTTGGGGACTCTAAAGTCTTCTCCAGCACCACAGTTCAAAAGCATCAAATCTACAGGACTGAGCTTTCCTTATGGTCCAATTATCAATGAGTACATGACTACTGGAAAAACCATACCTTTGTCTATAAGAACCTTTGTCAGCAAAGTGATGTCTCTGGGCTTTAATATGCTTTCTAGTTTTGTCATAGATTTTCTTACAAGAATCAAGCATCTTTTGTCGCTGCAGTCACAGTCCTCAGTGATTCTGCAGCCCAAGAAAATAAGATCTGTCACTGTTTCCACTTTTCCCCCATCTATTTGCCATGAAGTGATAGAACCAGATGCCATGATCTTGGTTTTTTCGAATGTTGAGTTTTAAGCCAGCTTTTTCACTCTCCTCTTTTCACCTTCATCAAGAGGCTCTTTAGTTCCTCTTCACTTTCTGCCATTAAAATGGTATCATCTGCATATCTGAGGTTGTTAATATTTTTCCCAGCAGCGTTGATTCCTGCTTGTGAGTCATCCATATTGGCATTTTGCATGATGTATTCTGCATATAAGTTAAATAAGCAGGGTGACAATATACAGCCTTGATGTACTCATTTCCCAGTTTGGAACTAGTCCATTATCCCATGTCCAGTTCTAACTGTTGCTTCTTGTCCTGCATATAGGTTTCTCAGAAGATGGGTAAGGTGGTCTGGTATTCTCATTTCTTTAAGAAATTCCCACAGTTTGCTGCGATCCACACAATCAAAATAATCATAGTCAATGAAGTAGAAGTAGACGACTTTGGAATTCTCTTGCTTTTTCTATGATCCAACGGATGTTGACAATTTGATCACTGGTTCTTCTGCCTTTTCAAAATCCAGCTTGTACATCTGAAAGTTCCTGATTCAAGTACTGTTGAAGCTAGTTTGAAGGATTTTGAGCAATACCTGACTGGCATGTGAAATGAGTGCAATTGTGTTAGTTTGAATATTCTTCAGCATTGCCTTTCTTTGTGGTTGGAAAGAAAACTGACCTTTTCTGTACAGATGTTGATTTAATTATAATAGTCAATTTTTTTTTTGCTTTTTATTTTATTTTTTTTAAATTTTAATATCTTTAATTCTTACATGCGTTCCCAAACATGAACCCCCCTCCCACCTCCCTTCCCATAACATCTCTCTGGGTCATCCCCATGCACCAGCCCCAAGCATGCTGCATCCTGCGTCAGACATAGACTGGTGATTCAATTCTTACATGATAGTATACATGTTAGAATGTCATTCTCCCAAATCATCCCACCCTCTCCCTCTCCCTCTGAGTCCAAAGGTCCGTTATACACATCTGTGTCTCTTTCCCTGTCTTGCATACAGGGTCGTCATTGCCATCTTCTAAATTCCATATATATGTGTTAGTATACTGTATTGGTGTTTTTCTTTCTGGCTTACTTCACTCTGTATAATCGGCTCCAGTTTCACCCATCTCATCAGAACTGATTCAAATGAATTCTTTTTTATGGCTGAGTAATACTCCATTGTGTATATGTACCACAGCTTTCTTATCCATTCATCTGCTGATGGACATCTAGGTTGTTTCCATGTCCTGGCTATTATAAACAGTGCTACGATGAACATTGGGGTACATGTGTCTCTTTCAATTCTGGTTTCTTTGGTGTGTATGCCCAGCAGTGGGATTGCTGGGTCATAAGGTAGTTCTATTTGCAATTTTTTAAGGAATCTCCACACTGTTCTCCATAGTGGCTGTACTAGTTTGCATTCCCACCAACGGTGTAGGAGGGTTCCCTTTTCTCCACACTCTCTCCAGCATTTATTGCTTGCAGATTTTTGGATCGCAGCCATTCTGACTGGTGTGAAGTGGTACCTCATTGTGGTTTTGATTTGCATTTCTCTAATAATGAGTGATGTTGAGCATCTTTTCATGTGTTTGTTAGCCATCCGTATGTCTTCTTTGGAGAAATGTCTATTTAGTTCTTTGGCCCATTTTTTGATTGGGTCGTTTCTTTTTCTGGAATTGAGCTGCATAAGTTGCTTGTATATTTTTGAGATTAGTTGTTTGTCAGTTGCTTCATTTGCTATTATTTTCTCCCATTCAGAAGGCTTCTAGCAATCAGAATCCAACAACACATTAAAAAGATCATACACCATGACCAAGTGGGCTTTATCCCAGGGATGCAAGGATTCTTCAATATCCGCAAATCAATCAATGTAATTCACCACATTAACAAATTGAAAAATAAAAACCATATGATTATCTCAATAGATGCAGAGAAGGCCTTTGACAAAATTCAACATCCATTTATGATAAAAACTCTACAGAAAGCAGGAATAGAAGGAACATACCTCAACATAATAAAAGCTATCTATGACAAACCCACAGCAAACATCCTCAATGGTGAAAAATTGAAAGCATTTCCCCTAAGGTCAGGAACAAGACAAGGGTGTCCACTTTCACCGCTACTATTCAACATAGTTCTGGAAGTTTTGGCCACAGCAATCAGAGCAGAAAAAGAAATCAAAGGAATCCAAATTGGAAAAGAAGAAGTAAAACTCTCACTGTTTGCAGATGACATGATCCTCTACATGGAAAACCCTAAAGACTCCACCAGAAAATTACTAGAGCTAATCAATGAAAATAGTAAAGTTGCAGGATATAAAATCAACACACAGAAATCCCTTGCATTCCTATACACGAATAATGAGAAAGTAGAAAAAGAAATTAAGGAAACAATTCCATTCACCATTGCAACGAAAAGAATAAAATACTTAGGAATATATCTACCTAAAGAAATAGTCAATTTAATTAACCCCTTTCAATACTGTTTTCTAAAGAAATTTCATTACTAGTGATTATTCATTTTTCCATATGAACTTTAGAATCAACTTATCTATATCCATACCAAAATAAAAGCTGATATTTTTACTGTGATTGCATCAAATCTTACTGACTTGAGGCAAACCAACATCTCTGTGGGCTTGCTTGATAGCTCAGTTGGTAAAGAATCTGCCTACAATGCAGGAGACACCGGTTTGATTCCTGGGTGGAGAAGATCTGCTGGAGAAGGGATAGGTTACCCACTCCAGTATTCTTGGGCTTCCCTTGCAGTTTAGCTGGTAAAAGAATCCACTTGCAATGCAGGAAACCTGGGTTCGATCCCTGGGTTGGGAAGATTCCTTGGAGAAGTAACGTGTCTGTGATATTATATCATCTTATCCATTCTTTCTGTTTAAGTCCACTTCTGTGTCCCTCAGGAGTGTTTTATAGTTCTTCTCATTTAAATTGCACCTTTCATGATAAGTATATTCACAGGACTATTACCTAGGAATATTACCTTTTGATTGTAATGGGTCCTTCATAAATTATTATTTCTAACTGGGTATTAATTTTATATATGAGGCCTATGTTGGTCAGGGTTCTCCAAAAAAAAGAGAACTAACAGGATATGGGTACACAGAGAGATTTTAGGGAATTGATGCACATGACCATGGAGGTGACAAATTCAAAATGTGCAGGATATAATGTAAGACTGAAGACCCCAGGAAGAGTTACTGCTGCAGCTTGAATGGAAAGTCAGTCTGCTGGTAGAATTCCTTTCTCTTCAGAGGAAGTCAGACTTTTTTTCTATTTAGGCCTTCAAATGATTGATGAGGACCATCTATATAAACTTATTCAAAATCTGCTGATTGGATTATTATCCTCATGTAAAAAATACCTTCACAAAAACATCTATAATTATGTTAGACCAAATATCTTGGTAGCATAGACTAGCCAAGTTAATATATACAATTAACCATCATAAGGACCTTTAAGTTTAAACTATTTGTCTTATATTGCTACTTCAATTTCATCTCTCTCTATCTCCCCACCCCCTTCTCTCCCTCCTTATCCCTCTCTCTCTCCCCTTCTTTTCGATTCTCCGTAGTTTTCCATGTAAACTATCACATCTGCATATAGAGACAGTCTTGCCTTTTTTCTTTCTAACTCATGCCTCTAATCATTTCCTCTTACTGGATTTTATTTTTTAATATCTTCAGTACAATAGTAAAAACTGAAGTAATAATGAGCTCATTTCCCTTTTCTCTGAATTTAACAGAAACTGGTCCAGCATTTCCCATTATTTAAGTTTTCGATTATTCACATTTGAAGAGCATTGAATCAGTTACTCCTCTATTGAGTGTTTTTATTAGAAAAAAGTATTTAATTTTGTGTAGAACTTTTCATGGAAATGATGTACATTTTTCTCCGTATACCTGCTTAAAACTTTAGCTATATTAATGGATTTTATAATCTTGTTCCACCCCTGGTTTACTGAAATTAATCTGATTTAATCATTATTTATTCATTTTAATGTGTTTTTCTCTAACAGCTAATACTATTTTATTTCAAACATCTGCATCAATATTTGCATAAAAAAGCATAGTATATAGCTATCTTTTATGTGAAATCATACTATGATTTAAGTATCAACATTTTCCCATTGCAACTGTTATGATCTATTTAAAATCAGAAACCATTTTATGTATTTCAAATAGGAGGATTTTAATGCATAATCAGACAATATGATTTGGAAGGATTAGAGGAGCAAAAGAGAAGGAACATTATTAAAAATTAGTCACTGCTACAAACAAGTAAACATGAAGCCCAGGACCTGTGTGTCATAATGCTAACAGCTCTGTTGAAGTCATGTTGCCTAATATGGAACCCACAAGCAGGCATATCTAGGACACTACTGCTTTTGCTCGGAACCACATGGCCTGAGTAAGAAACAGAGCCAGCACTCCCAGGCTCTTGTTACTCTTTGTAGCTGTATCTGTCACTCTCACTGTCATGAACACTGTTATTGCTGCTACTGTTCTTCAAGCC
Organism: Ovis aries; assembly: GCF_016772045.2. Lineage (NCBI taxonomy): Eukaryota > Metazoa > Chordata > Mammalia > Artiodactyla > Bovidae > Ovis > Ovis aries. The sequence continues at coordinate 66,537,051 of NC_056061.1, forward strand.
AGAAAAACCATGAGAAAAAAAAAACAAAAAGGCAAGAAGACAGAATCATTTCTCTACTCTCCACTCCAACAAAATTTCTACTAGTACATCCCACTTGGAGACATTAACCGTAGATAATTTGGCCTGGGAATCTAGGAACTGTGAAGTGTGAAGCCCCAGATCCTGCACTACAAAATAAACTCATTTTTCTTGAAAACATGAAGAATTTGCTTTCTAACATCCAAGACTGCTAAAATAAGAAATCTGATGATTATCTAGTTCTTACAATCTTAAGGATCATAATTTTATTTATTTTTATTTGTTGTTTAAACAAACATACTACCCTATGCAGGATGTTGAGGCTCCCCCAGTAGCTCAGCAGTAAAGAATATGCTTGCGATGCAGGACACACAAGAGATATGGGTTCGATCCCTGAGTCTGCAAGATCTCCTGGAGGAGGGCATGGCAACCCACTCCAATATTCTCACCTGGAGAATGCCATGGACAGAGAAGCCTGGTGGGCTGCAGTCCATGGGGTCGCAAAGTGTCAGACATGACTGAAGAGACCAGGCATGCACACATGGCTTTAGGATGTAACAGTGAGACAGGCTGTCCATTTGTGGCAAAGAGAACTATGTGGAACGTCTCTGCACATTTGCTTAACTTTGCTTTGAATCTAAAACTGCTCTAAAACCTAAAATTATATTTAAAAATGGGTTCTCACTGATGAAAATAATATATTCAAGACATGTGCCTTGGGTAGTTACATCAGAGACAGACACTTGTAGTCTCTAATCTTAAAAATAGTGACCCAAGTTTGCTTCCTGAATAAACCTCACTTTGAAGGATTTCTGGTTGCCTAATGCCAATTGTAAGGATAGGAGCATATTGCCTCTTGAATGTTGTCAGATATCCCTTGAGTTCAAGTTAGTGGTCATTAAACTTAAAGAACACAGAGCAGATTTACAGCAAACTTACAAAAGAGCTTTTACAAACTGTTCTGTGCCATCTTGTTTATAAAGCCTCCTTTAATATATGATTTTATCTTCAATATAATCTGATACAATACTGTGAGAGAATCACTAATGAGCAATTCGTTTAAGTTAGTTTCCAATGTAACTATTTAGGAAAAGTTAGCGATAACATACTTAAAACAAAATGGGGATGATATTCATAGAGAAACATTTAAATTTCCTAGAAATCCCATTACAAAACTGGGTAACTGGTTTAAAATGCAACAGGTTTGAATTAAAACAGAAGGTCACTGACAGTTTCAAGATGAATGCCTTCAAGAGGAATAAAAAGTGAAAGTGAAAGTGAAGTCGCTCAGTGCTATCTGACTCTTTGCGACCCCGTGGACTGTAGCCTACCAGGCTCCTCTGTCCATGGGATTTTCCAGGCAAGAGTACTGGAGTGGATTGCCATTTCCTTCTCCAGGGGATCTTCTCGACCCAGGGATCGAACCGGGGTCTCCAGCATTGTAGACAGATGCTTTACTGTCTGAGCCACCAGGGCTTCAAGAGGAGTGATAAATACTTTATTCAGTAGATAAAATGAAAAAACTATAAGATGCGAGTGGTAATGTTTCTTCTTTCTCCAAAAATAATGAGATCAATTCATCACTACAGGAAAAAGAAAACAATGTTTATGACAATAATGCTTCAAATAGAAAGCAAACTCAACTGTGTCATGTGAAGAAAGAAAGTGAAAGTGAAAGTTGCTCAGTCATGTCCAACTCTGAATTCTCCAGGCCAGAATATTGGATGGCCTTTCCCAAGGAGTGGGTAGCCTTTCCCTTCTCCAGGGGATCTTCTCAACTCAGGGACTGAACTCCCATCTCCCACATTGCAGGCAGATTTTTTACCAGCTGAGCCACATGGAAAGTCCATGAAAATGACAGAATATAAAAGGTTAAGTGAGAGATTATTAAATCCTAAATTAATAAATATTATTTTAAGTAGTATAGAGATTAAGATATTGAATTCATAAAGGAAGAAATATTATCTCAGCATAATATTTGGAGCTGACACAAGTTGGGAAGGGGATTGGAAAAGCAGAAGGAAGGGAAATGCTAATAGTATTAAAAAACTGAAAATCAAGAGAAAATATTTAAATTATATGAAATAATAACAAGAGGAATGTAGCTCTCCCTATTTTTAAATACAATATATAATGTAATACTGTAATGATTTAAGTAGTATTTGTAGACAGACAAAGAAATGGGGCAGAATAGAGAACTGGGAATAATGGCAAATGTATTGGAACTTAATGCACTATAAAGACCATATTAATTTCAATAATAAAAACAAATTTTAAAAATTTTAAAAAAATTATTCAATTATCAGTGTTCAAAAAAAAGGATGCATTCTACATTCTTTAATCAAAAATAAATTCCAAGAGGATGAGGAATTTAAACTTATGAATTGTATATAAATGTTAGACAAATATGAGAACTTTTAAAATATAAATTCAGAATGTGAAATATGACATGAAACTCTGAAATATAAAGATTCATAGATTTTATTATACTAAAATAGTATAGATGGACATAAAACAAATGATGCCAGTTTATAATTAATACCATAAAGAAATAATTCTCTAAATACATAAAACGCTAAGAAAAACCAACATTAAAAAATATTAACGCCAATAAAAACTGAGGAAAACATAAATATACAATTTATTGAAAAAGAGACAAAATTTAAATGGCTCCTAAAAACACTGAAAAGATAATGAATAATATTCAAAATGAAATAAATGGAAACAGGTATCTCTATATCTACCATAATTTAAAAGTTTGAAAATATGTTTGCCAAGTATTCTCAGATGTTAGTGAAAAATTAAATTTGTATAACCTCTACAGAGTACAAACCATCAGTAATCTACCAAAATTAAAACAGCATATAACAGTGATATAGCAATTCCATTTCTACTCCACTTCCACCCTAGAGCTGTATTTGAGCTAATAGATGTTATTGTTTATTATCACAAAATATTGGAAAATACTAAATTACTATAAAAGGGAAATTGTTAAAAAGTTAACACAAATTTGGGCTCATCCTTTGGTCTAAATCCTCTGTTATTTAAACCAAACTGCCTAAGCACACTTGGAATGCACGCTGGAGCTTCAACTTCAGCATCAATCCTTCCAGTGAATTAACATAGGTGTCCCTACATCATGTCCTTGCATGCAAAAGTTACAGTAGCAATGTGTTCTACCCACCGCTTTCAAATATTTGGGGAAGCAGTGGGATGATGTCTGGGGATATATGGATTTTCCCTATTTAAATTTTCAGATAAATGATAACTTTATGCTCAGAAAAACAAAAATGAAGCCAATTACATTTTAAGGGAAAGACCTAATAACAAAGAAAAGCAACAATTAAAATTGGTTTGTGGTAATTAGTTAGCAATTTGGTCATGGGAGGAGTAAGAAGGAGAAACAATCTAGCTAAGCCTGCACCTTGTACCCTAAATCAAATAAAGTTTAAATGATCAGAAAGGTAATATGTAAAAAGAGAGAGAAAGAGAGGGGAAAGAGCAAGAGATTGTATACGTATTTCATCCCATTGAGCAAAATACTTGCAACATATTTAAAGAAAATTAAAATGCCTCTTTGTCTTAAAATATGCAGGTTTTCCTTTTACAATTTAAGAGGGTAAAAAGCAACTTTGAAGACAAACAAGAGGGATTGTTTGCTGCAAAGTGTTCTAAAAGCAGGTTAACAAGGGGAATAGAAAAATAGCACCATGTTATAAGGAGAATTAAACAGTTTTGCATAGAGAATTAAGAACTTCTGGACTTTATTGGGTCTTACACTGTGTTTTTGGAAAAGATATTCTGTCAATGAAGCCTATGATCTGGATAGGCTATATCCTTGTGAGGGAAATAGAAATTATTTTCTAACAATTTTTAAAATATTTATTTATTTACTGACTGAGTAAACAAATTGCTGAATTCAGTCAGTAAACAAAAAATACTACCAAACTTTAGTAACTCTGAAACATAACAGCCATAGGAAAATTTCATATAATTTACCCTAGCAATTTAATTTTTATCAATAGAATATATTCTAAGAAAATAATTCAAATAGTAAAATAATACATGTATATAATTGGCTTAGAGTAGATATCTTACAAAGAGGTATTAAAAAAAGAATAAAAATTGTAAAAAAGTGATCATAAAAAGGAATATACTTGAAAAGTTATATAAGTAATGCATATTTTAGTATGTATGTTGGTAAAATCAATTTAAAAGGATATAAAATTTAAAAGATAAACCAATCTACAGATTTATAAATGAAGTATAGCTGACAAATATGAATTTCAAATGTATATGTCATATTCACTTGAGGTTATTTGCTTTTAGACCAGATGGAATTTAGATTAATTGAACTGCTTCCTATTTACTAAAAAAAAAAATCCCATTTTATAATAATATATATTATTCTGTGATTAATATGCTGATTTTTTTCCAGAAACCATTTTATATTAGGTGGTATTCCACTATATGATCCTTCTTTTCTCTACCAGTTTCCACAATAAAACCTAAAAGGAGAGATCACGTCTCTTGAGGTAGATTTTTCTTTGTCAGACTCTAATTGCTGATCTTTGCACAATGTCCAAGTTTTTTCCCTTTACTAAATTATATAAAAGTGTAAAATGGAGGTGGGGGGGAGTAGACCAGAAGAAAATTAAGGGATATAAGCGATGAAGGAGTCTAGAAACAGCATCAGGTGGCCAATCACAAAGTTTTACCAACTTTTTAGCTTTGACATGGATGGTCCTAATTCTTCAGAAAAATTGTTAGATATCAAGTATTTTATCCTTATCAGAAGCACTGTTATTCCATGAATCTGCAACTGGCAACATCAGAGATGAGAAAAGATTTAAAAATAGATGTTGTCTGTTTAAATGTAGTTTTAATTCAAATGAAGTTTTCTCCACTCATCACGATGTGAGAATGTGATACTTTCTCTTTATATACACATCATGATTCACCTTGAGAAAACTGTGGTGTCAAGTCTGGCAGAGGAAAAATACTTGTAGAGAATATGACAGCCACAGATGGGACTGGTGATGCTGAGAAATGGAATAAATTATTTTCCTTCTTATTTTTATGCTATGATTCTTCTCTTAGAATATTGGGCCCATACTCACAAAAAGAAATTAAATGTGTCAGAAGTTTATAGTTCAGTTTAACCATCATAGTAAGTTAATTAAATGTGTCAGAAGTTTATAGTTCAGTTTAACCATCATAGTAAGTTACTATTACTTCAAAATTTTTCCTTTAAATTTCAAGAATCCAATTCCATTATTTCATCAGTTTTTTTCCCACTGGCATTTTCAAAAATACTATCAATATAAACATTCATGGGATATTTCAGTAAATATAAGCCAGACAGATATTCATGGAACGTACAAAATATTCCCCAGCTGTGTAAGATTTTAGTCATCCAAGGTATTATAAAGTGAATCACTTAAATAGTATATAAAGGTACTTATAATAGAGGAAACTAAAACATTCTTATATTTCTAACGGTACAGCATTTTTCAAGAGGATAATCTGTATATAGAGAGATTAAAATTGATACATATAAAATGCCAGTAACTTGATGCTTTATATATTAATTTGCATGTACTTAATAAACTTTGGTTTTTCCTGTGGTCACGTATGGATGTGAGAGTTGGACTGTGAAGAAGGCAGAGTGCTGAAGAATTGATGTTTTCGAACTGTGGTGTTGGAGAAGACTCTTGAGAGTCCCTTGGACTGCAAGGAGATCCAAACAGTCCATTCTGAAGGAGATCAGCCTAGGATTTCTTTGAAAGTAATGATGATAAAGCTGAAACTCCAGTACTTTGGCCACCTCATGCAGAGTTAACTCATTGGAAAAGACTCTGATGCTGGGAAGGATTGGGGGCAGGAGGAGAAGGGGACGACAGAGGATGAGACGGCTGGATGGCATCACTGACTCGATGGACGTGAGTCTGAGTGAACTCCAGGAGTTGGTGATGGACAGAGAGGCCTGGCATGCTGCAATTCATGGGATCGCAGAGTCAGACATGACTGAGTGACTAAACTGAAGTGAACTGAACTGAATTAAATTTACCATAAGGATTAATACTAAGTTTTTATTTTCCACAACTGGCTTTTAGGATAACATGTGATTTAAAAACTCAGTTGAGTGTGTTCAACTACTGGGTTTTTGATTCCTGATGTATAGCAGGCACTGTTCATGTTGTTGGAAATGCGTCATAAATGAATCACTTTTTCCTTGCTAGGCAATGAAAATAAAGCATGTGTTTCCCTTAAAAGAATCACTGCTATCGATATAGTTCTGCTCTTCTTTTGCATAGTGTAATCTTGCAGAAAGTTTTATAAAGTATGAAAAACATCCACCTAAGTCTTCCAAAGGAACCTCAAGAAAGTTTTCAAAGTAGAAAACAATTGGTAATTTGAAAATATAAACACTTAAAATCTGTTCAGTTCAGTTCAGTCACTCAGTCATGTCCGACTCTTTGCGACCCCATGAATCGCAGCACCCAGGCCTCCCTGTCCATCACCAACTCCCGGAGTTCACTCTGACTCACATCCATCGAGTCAGTGATGCCATCCAGCCATCTCATCTTCTGTCATCCCCTTCTCCTCCTGCCCCCAGTCCCTCCCAGCATCAGAGTCTTTTCCAATGAGTCAACTCTTCGCATGAGGTGGCCAAAGTACTGGAGTTTCAGCTTTAGCATCATTCCTTCCAAAGAAATCCCAGGGCTGATCTCCTTCAGAATGGACTGGTTGGATCTCCTTGAAGTCCAAGGGACTCTCAAGAGTCTTCTCCAACACCACAGTTCAAAAGTATCAATTCTTCGGCGCTCTGCCTTCTTCACAGTCCAACTCTCACATCCATACATGACCACAGGAAAAACCATAGCCTTGACTAGACGGACATTAGTCGGCAAAGTAATGTCTCTGCTTTTGAATATGCTATCTAGGTTGGTCATAACTTTTCTTCCAAGGAGTAAGCGTCTTTTAATTTCATGGCTGCAGTCACCATCTGCAGTGGTTTTGGAGTCCAAAAAAATAATGTCTGACACTGTTTCCACTGTTTCCCCATCTATCTCCCATGAAGTGATGGGACCAGATGCCATGATCTTCGTTTTCTGAATGTTGAGCTTTAAGCCAACTTTTTCACTCTCCTCTTTCACTTTCATCAAGAGGCTCTTTAGTTCTTCACTTTTTTCCCATAAGAGTGGTGTCATCTGCATATCTGAGGTTATTGATATTTCTCCCAGCAATCTTGATTCCATCTTGTGCTTCTTCCAGCCCAGCATTTCTCATGATGTACTCTGCATAGAAGTTAAATAAGCAGGGTGACAATATACAGCCTTGATGTACTCCTTTCCCGATTTGTAACCAGTCTGTTGTTCCATGTCCAGTTCGAACTCTTGCTTCCTGATCTGCATACAGATTTCTCAAAAGGCAGGTAAGGTGGTCTGGTATTCCCATCTCATTCAGAATTTTCCACAGTTGATTGTGATCCACACAGTCAAAGGCTTTGGCGTAGTCAATAAAGCAGAAATAGATGTTTTTCTGGAATTCTCTTGCTTTTTTGTTGAATAAGCTGATGTTGGCAATTTGATCTCTGGTTCCTCTGCCTTTCCTAAAACCAGCTTAAACATCTGGAAGTTCATGGTTCACGTATTGCTGAAGCCTGGCCTGGAGGATTTTGAGCATTACTTTACTAGCATGTGCTGCTGCTTCTGCTGCTGCTGCTGAGATGAGTGAAACTGGCAGTAGTTTGAGCATTCTTTGGCATTGCCTTTCTTTGGGACTGCAATGAAAACTGACCTCTTCCAGTCCTGTGGCCACTGCTGAGTTTTCCAAATTTGCTGGCATATTGAGTGTCGCACTTTCATAGCATCATCTTTCAGGATTTGAAATAACTCAATGGAATTCCATCACCTCCACTAGCTTTGTTTGTAGTGATGCTTCCTAAGGCCCACTTGACTTCACATTCCAAGATGTCTGGCTCTAGATGAGTGATCACACCATCGTGATTATCTGAGTCATGAAGATCTTTTTGTACAATTCTTCTGTGTATCTTGCCACCTCTTCTTAATATCTTCCTCTTCTGTTAGGTCCCTACCATTTCTCTTCTTTATTGAGCCCTTCTTTGCATAAAATGCTCCCTTCATATATTTAACTTTATTGAAGAGATCTAAAGTTTTTCTTATTCTATTATTTCCCTCTATTTCTTTCCACTGATCACTGAGAAAGGCTTTCTTATCTCTTCTTGCTATTCTTTGGAACTCTGCATTCAGATGCTTATATCTTTCTTTTTCTCCTTTGCTTTTCACTTCTCTTCTTTTCACAGCTATGTAAGGCCTCCTCAGACAGCCATTTTTCCTTTTTGCATTTCTTTTCCATGGGGATGGTCTTGATCCCTGTCTCCTGTACAGTGTCACGAACCTCCATCCATAGTTCATCAGGCACTCTGTCTATCAGATCTAGTCCCTTAAATCTATTTCTCACTTTCACTCTATAATCATAAGGGATTTGATTTAGGTCATACCTGAATGGTCTAGTGGTTTTCCCTACTTTCTTCAATTTAAGTCTGAATTTGGCAATAAGGAGTTCATGATCTGAGCCACAGTCAGCTGCCGGTTTTTTTTTTGTTTTTTTTTTTTTTTTTTTTTGCTGACTGTATACAGCTTCTCCATCTTTGGCTGCAAAGAATACAATCAATCTGATTTCAGTGTTGGCCATCCTGTAATGTCCATGTGTAGAGTCTTCTCTTGTGTTGTTGGAAGAGGGTGTTTGCTATGACCAGTGCGTTCTCTTGGAAAAACTCTATGAGCCTTTGCCCTGCTTCATTCTGTACTCCAAGGCCAAATTTGCCTATTACTCCAAGTGTTTCATGACTTCCTACTTTTGCATTCCAGTCCTCTATAATGAAAAGGACATCTTTTGGGGGCATTAGTTCTAAAAGGTCTTGTAGGTCTTCATAGAACTGTTCAACTTCAGCATCTTCAGTATTACTGGTTGAGGCATAGACTTGGATTACCATGATACTGAATGGTTTGCCTTGGAAATGAACAGAGATCATTCTGTCATTTTTGAGATTGCACCCAAGAACTGCATTTCGGACTCTTCTGTTGACTATGATGGCTGTTCCATTTCTTCTAAAGGATTCCTGCCCACAGTAGTAGATATAATGTTCATCTGAGTTAAATTCACCCATTCCAGTCCATTTTAGTTTGCTGATTCCTAGAACGTCAACGTTCACTCTTGCCATCTCCTGTTTGACCACTTCCAATTTGCCTTGATTTAGTTACTGCCAAATTTTAAGTTTGGGGGCTCATGGAGAGAAGCTGAAATCATGTTTCCTTGGGGAATGGAACTTCATATCAATCTCATCACTTCTCAAATACTCTCAGGCTATTTCTAAAGCTGGGACATGGAGAAGAAAGCCTATGGTTTGGCAAACCTAATAGCAAGATTGGAAGGAAGGTTGCAGGTGAATCTATGCTTAGTCACTAGACTCACACCCCATAATAATAGAGGGAATGATTTTTGCAACTGCTGGCAAGTAACAGAAGCAAGTCAAAGTGCCAGGTAGTAAATCAACAGATTAAAGTTCTATACATAAAAGATGAAAAGGTTTTTTTGAAGGAGAAATGTCTTAGCAATCAGTATAAAAGTGTGTGTGTGTGTGTGTATGTGTGTGTGTGTGTGTGTGTCTAGATCAACAAAAGAGAACTGGGTTCCAAATGTGAACCAGTGTGGGGCTGCCAGACCCTGGCAACTAGACGCAAGTGAAATCAAGCAGGATAATATAAATCTCTTAGAATGAACAATAATATTGCAGCAGAATATGGGTTATAGGCATGTTTGACACTTGAGTTACAAATGTTTGAGCCAAAACTTGAGGGATTTTGTGAATTGGTATCAGAGCTATAAGACATAAAGGGGAACAGAATGGGAGGTGAAGGCAGTTCAGTAGAAGAAACTACACATGCAAAAGAAATACCAAAGAAAGCATAGATTATTCAGTGAAGTGTAACATTTTATCAGAATAGTGAAAAACAAGCTGGACACTATCTCTTGTTTTTAGTATGCTCATATATGGTCCAACTCCTATAATTTACCGAGCAAATGATTAGAAGATTTAATTACCCAATCAAATATTAGTTTACTAGAACCTGAACCTATGCATTAATTTAAGTTGCACAAATTTTTTATTTGGAAACCATTGTAACTGTACAAATAATTCACTGCTGTAGAGTGCACTGAAAATTATTTTGCCATATTTTAAGTAACACTGGCTTTAACAGAATACAACTTCCCAGCAGTCAAAGACATGTTTTTTTGTTTGTTTGTTTTTTGTTGCTCTTTAATCCAATCTGTGCCATTTTTAAATGAAAATCCTGGAATCTGCCCATGAAGATTTTCTAGGGTTTCTAGTATTCATTTCTCAATTATGCTGTTGTTGTACGACAATACAAGTTCTTTAACTTCCTGACGATAATTAAACCACAGATGCATAATTAAATGTATTTTAGCTTACACAAATTAAGTCAAACAAAATCCTACTGTTCTCATTTGAGAAATATAAATATACAGGCTTATATAGAAATTTGCACCCTTAGTAAAGAATTGTATTTTATCATACAGTTATGTTTTCAAATGGATGAAAAATTATTTATTATTTGTAACAAAGTCCATCCTATGAGTATTTTCATTTTAAAACATTCTCTATGTTTCATTAGCACAGTAGGGGATAAGTGTGTATAAAGACACTATGACCAGAAAAACCTCTTAAAAGGTGACAATAAGCTGTCATATGCCCTATATAAATTAGCTAAAAAGAAAAAATATTAAGAAAAAATAAATTATCCAAAAAAACTACCAATAGACTATTCAATTAAACAAACATTTGTTTAGAATAGGATTTATTCACTGGGGACACATATCAATAAGGCGTAATCCTCATCAAGTTTATGATATAATGAGGAAAATAAATTGAGAATTTACATCAAAATGAGAATCATATTAATAATGGCATGCATACAATACAGTGGGAGCATCAAAGATAAGCATCCCACCTCTTTGAGGGAAAGAAAAGATTTCACATGAATAGGGAAGAGCCTGGGTAAAGTTACAGGGAGAGGAAATTTTAGGGAGGGCATCAGGACTGAGAAAATATTCATAAGGCATTTTACCATTTGAGGCTAGAAATATGGTACACTATGTCTCATTTGTTCAAATATGATAAAACCGTGTTTTTGTGTAGTTGATATTATTTACCTCAAAGTAAAGAGTTGTTTTGTTTTGTTTTGTTTTAATGCTGTTATTTAACTTATACTTTTGACAGGGGGATTATAGCCATGCTCACCAATTATGGTGACAAGACATGGTGTCAATTCGCTGTTTACCTCCTTGAAAGTTAAGCATCTCTAAAGCATGATTTGACCACCTAGTTGTATTCAGCAATTTTTTGTTTCGATGTCATTCATTTTATGGTTTGTGTTTCTTGCTCTTTCTTTCCCATGGATGCCATGAGATACAATTATTAATACATAAAAACTCTGTATCTTGGTTACCAAAACTAGAAGAATATGACACTTGACAATTCTAGGGCTTGACAGCTAACATCTGTCTAGAGATATTTTAAAGCTATGTTGGTTAAATCACAACTCAATCACATTTATATGCCAGGAATCATTTTTATACCTTTACAAACTTGTTATTAACTACTTCATGTCTAGAGATAGAATGAGATGATTCATTTATACTGTTTGTGAATAGAAACTTAACATCTGAAGATATCCTCTTACTCATTTTTTTTAATCAATATGTTTTTGAGTGTACTTGAACTGGGAGGAGGAAATACTGATTATGACCTGTAGGTTTCCATTAACTATAGAACATATACCATGCTAATTTTCTGAAAGGACATTTAGGCTCCAAACATGCAAATAATGTACAGCTCTTGTCTGAAATATGGATCCTTAATGAATTCAGTAAATAATCACATGGTCATAAATAATAAGGGTACTGGTAAAAGTACTCTGTTTCACATTTAACTACAGATCTCAGTAATTTTGTAAGTAAGGCAAATTTAACCACATATTTCTATTCTTCAGAGTCACTATTATAAATTTTTCCTATTGATTCATTAATTCATATTTAGGCATTTCTGTATACTGTATTTTCTGTACTATACAGGTCAATCTGAACAAGAAACTATTTAGATAGCATTTCATTACAGTTTATACAAACGTAGTTTGTGAAATTGATGTCTAGACATAGCTAAAGAAGAAAACAAAGAGGTGTTAGCTGTCATCTACTAAACTGAGTCTTGGAATCCTGTCTTGGTTCCACAGAATGAGCAGGATCTCTTTATACTGACAATATTGGCTCAAACTTGATAAACTTGCCCATATGTCTATTCCCTGAAATATGATTCATCAAAAATACTTGGTAATGCTCTTTACTGAGACTAGTATCCTTTTGAAACTTCTCTCAAAATAATTATGCAGGGACCTATAGAAAAGTTTAAGGGAAAAAAAGAAACCAATTGTCAATAATGAGACTGAAAAATTTGGTTAATTTATTACCATATATAGAAATTTCAGAATGGAAGTCTAGAATCTTCTGTGGAGGTAAAAATCCATTTTTAATCATGAAGTCAACGATAATCCTAAGAGTAAGAAAGTACTGTGAACAATGGGACATGGACAAATCTCTGCTGCTGCTGCAGCTAAGTCGCTTCAGTCGTGTCCAACTCTGTGCTACCCCACAGACGGCAGCCCACCAGGCTCCCCCGTCCCTGGGATTCTCCAGACAAGAACACGGGAGTGGGTTGCCATTTCCTTCTCCAATGCATGAAAGTGGAAAGTGAAAGTGAAGTCGCTCAGTTGTGTCCAACTCTTAGCAACCCCATGGACTGCAGCCTACCAGGCTCCTCCGTCCATGGGATTTTCTAGGCAAGAGTACTGGAGTGGGGTGCCATTGCCTTCTCTGGGACAAATCTCTAGGGACTTCTAATTCATCTCATAAAGTGTTTGCTGAGCTTGTCATGGACTGCTTATATTATAAAATAAATTTATAAATCAATCTGATGATAATTACTGAAAGTCTTTATACATGAATATGATTGTGTTTTTATTCAATGTGAAAAGAGCACAACTACAGAAATATATTTCAAGTACCACTGGTATCTACTTATCCCAGGGACCCAGTTTGAGTTTCTCTTTTTCATTTTCCAATACTCTACAGAATGAAGGCTTCATATCTAGCATGAATCTCTGTATATTTCAAACTAAGTAAAAATACAGAGACCATCAAGATGCATACCTTTTTTAATCTCTTCTTTTATAAAAACTGTTTGGTATCAATCAGCCATCTAGCAAATCTCAAAGATGGTATGAGTTTGAAAAACTCTTAACAGTTTTATTATTCTGAATCTGAGTTTTTAAATTTGAAGTTAAGAAAGTGAAAGTGAAGTCGCTCAGTAGCATCTGACTCTTTGCAACCCCATGGACTGTAGCCTACTAGGCTCCTCTGTCCCTGGGATTTTCCAGGCAAGAATATCGGAGTGGGTTGCCATTTCCTTAAGAAAGTAAATATAAAAAAGAATTATAGGAAAATATAAGACAGGGTCATACTCTTAGTATTTAGAAAAAAAAGAAATAGTATCAGTTTGGGGTTAAACTGACATTATTTGAAGTGAACAGAACAGGTAATAACAATTATTAGGAATTTTAGCTTTTACAAAAGGGAAGAAATTTTGTTCCCTTTTACAAAAGGGAAGAAATTTTCTTAGTGATTTTAAGGTGTTAAAAAAATGGAACATAAAGTAATATGCTTTCAACTGACAGCATTTGGGTGACATAAGGAACATCTATCTGATTATGGTACACCATTTTTTCTGTATTTTCATGTTATTAACAGGATATACTATCAAAAACATATTTATCATTTTAACAGAAAGAAAGCAAGTCTTATTTCAGTCTGCATATAACCCATTTAACAAGGTTTCTTTTTTGCATTAAAAGAGTAACAAATCTTTTCCATATTATGGATCAACCTATAAAATGTGACCAACCTCACCTAACTTTGTCAACACTTAATATTGTATATTTCTTTTTAAAAATGTATTACAAACTGTTACTCACAAATTTTCCTCAAGCTTTCACAACAAACTGTCTACTCTCTCATATTTTTAAATGATTATTATATACTTAATATCATTAACCAAAGTAACCAACTTTTGTTCCCATAAAGACACAGAAAAACTATAAAACTGTGGAAGTAAACAGTGAACTATTATACACTAGCACCCTAGCAAATCCAGGTAGCACCAGTAGTGCAATCCTTCTATAGCCATACATCTTTTTTAATATCTATGGATTCCCACTTCAACAGCAAGAAACCTGGCTCCCACCATCTGCCATCCATTAGCCTAACTGTTCAATTCCAATACTCATGTATGGCAGTATCAGAACCCTTGACCTATATCCCCACAGCAAAGAACCTTGTCAACTAAAATACAGTTTTTTGCACAATGTTTTTCCATTTAGTCTTATGGATCTCACTCATTTCCAAAGTCACCAAAGTTACTATCTATCTCCCCATCAACCTCAGTGAGATGGTTTTATGCAATTGTAATAGAATTAGGTTTTCTTGTCACAGTCTGTTGTCCTTCCTGGGATCTCTTGACTCTCCAAGTGATATTTTTAAAAAAGACCATAGATTGAGGTTCACTCTGTGCTCTGAGGTGAAACAAATGTGTAATGCCATATATCCACTATTATAGCATCATACAATGTAGTTTCACTGCTTGAAAAATCGTTTGTTTTCTAGCCATGTATCTTCCCAACTCTCCCAAGACCCTGGTAACCAACCACTATTTTATTGTCTCAACAGTTTTGCCTTTTTATAATTTCATGTAATTATAAGCATAGAGGATATAGTCTTTTTCAGATATGTCTTAAAACTCAGCAATATGCATTTAAGACTGCACTTAGTCACTCAGTTGTGTACCGACTCTTTGAGACCCTATGGATTCCAGCCCGGTAGGTCCTCTGTCCATGGGGATTCTCCAGGCAAGAATACTGGAGTGGGTTGCCATACCCTCCTCCAGGGACATTTAGGACTGCTCCATGTCTTTCTGTGGCTTGGTAACTCATTTATTTCTATCACTGAATAAAATTCTACTGTGCAGATGAATACATCCTATTAAATGATATATGATGGTTTTTCCTGTGGTCATGTATGGATGTGAGAGTTGGACTGTGAAGAAGGCTGAGTGCCGAAGAATTTATGCTTTTGAACTGTGGTGTTGGAGAAGACTCTTGAGAGTCCCTTGGACTGCAAGGAGACCCAACCAGTCCATTCTGAAGGAGATCAGCCCTGGGATTTCTTTGGAAGGAATGATGCTAAAGCTGAAACTCCAGTACTTTGGCCACTTCATGCGAAGAGTTGACTCACTGGAAAAGACTCTGATGCTGGGAGGGATTGGGGACAGGAGGAGAAGGGGACGACAGAGGATGAGATGGCTGGATGGCACCACTGACTCGATGGACATGAGTCTGAGTGAACTCTGGGAATAGGTGATGGACAGGGAGGCCTGGTGTGCTGCGATTCATGGGGTCACAAAGAGTCGGACACGACTGAGCAACTGAACTGAACTGAACTGATGGTTTCCAGTTTTTAATGATTATGAATAAGACTGTTATAAAAATTCACATGCAGGACTTTGTGTGGATTTACGTTTTCAGATCATTTGGGTAAATACTTAGAAGCTGAATTACCTTCCAAATAACTCTACCACTTTGTATTCTCATCATTTACCCATTCTCAATATTTCTTGTTTCATTTTGAGTTCTTTTTATGTTTTGGAAAAAGTCCTTTATCAGATACAATTTGCAAATATTTTCTTCCAGCCTTTTGAGTCTTAGCAGCATCTTTAGCCAAGGAGAAATTTTAATTTTATTAATCTAAAATCTATTTAAGCATATTTATCATTTTTCTCTTTCTGGATCATGCTTCCAGTGTTGTATTTAAAAATACAGTGTCACAATATGTTTAAACTGATGAAAGGGAAAAACCTACAACCAAGAATACTCTATCCAGGTAAGACTCTTGTTCAAATTCAATGATGAAATAAAAAACTTGCCAATATTGTATTGGTTTTGCCATACATCAACATGAATCCGCCATGGGTGTACATGTGTTCCCCATACTGAACCCCCCCTCCCACCTCCCTCCCCGTACCATCCCTCACAATATTGTAATTAGCCTCCAATTAAAATAAATAAACTTAAATTTAAAAAAAACTTTCCAGACAAGCAAAAGTTAAGAGAATTCAGCAAATTTACCAAACCAGCTTTACCACAAATGCTAAAGAAACTTCTCTAAGCAGGAAACACAAGTGAAGGAAAAGACCTACACAAAATAAATCCAGAACAATTAAGAAAATGGTTCATACATATAATAGGATCACACATATAAATAATTACCTAAACTGTAAATAGATTAATTGTGCCAAACAGATTGGCTGGGTGGATGAGAACATTGCATGTATACACTTCCTTTTACCATGGCACTCTATTTAACCCCACAAATTGTATGTAATTATTTTATACTGTTAGGTTAATCATGTTTCCATTATGGCTTACAATTATATTTATCTTCTATTTTTTGTCTGGCTATTGATTGTAAAAACTGATAAATATCTTTTACTATGGTGATTATGTGACTGTGCTGTGCTCAGTTGCTCTGTCATGTCCCACTCTTTTCAACCCCATGGACTGTAGCCCCCCAGGCTCCTCTGTCCATGGGGATTCTCCAAGCAAGAATACTAGAGTGGGTTGCCATGTTCTCTTCCAGGCTCTCTTCCTAACCCAGGGATCAAACCCAGTTCTCCTACATTGCAGGTGGATTCTTTACCATCTGAGTCACCAGGGAAGCCTGATTATGTAATGTAATGGTATTATTTGCTTAATACCTTTGTATCATGATTGGTCAACAGAAAATAATAGAATTCTATAACACAAAAACTCAAAAAAAAAAATCACTGCCAAACTCAAAACCACCTAAATTTTCTTCTACAAAGAAAACAAGAAAAGTAGTTTTCTAGAAGTTTAGTCTAATTTAATCTGGTTCCTATTGCCAAAAAACATAAATTACTACTGATATCATGAATTTGTCATAAATAATTTGATTATCTATTTTAGGTGGAAAAACTAACTTCACATAATGTTCAAAAATACCTGAAGCCCATAAGAGTACTGTTTAAAAGACAGTAGTTTCTGTTATTTAATTGCACACATACTGTTTACATTTTCCTGCTTTTAAGCCACATGTGAAAACAAACACCACCATCAACAAAACTTGACTAAAAAGCCAGCTTGAAAATTGAGAAATTTTAAATTAGATTTTCCATAAGAAAATAAATGACTCTTGTAAATTATACCATTCTGCTAACAATATTTTTCACATTTTTACCCAATCAGAACACTTGACTTTAAAAGAAAAAAATACGTTAAATTTTTTCATGGATTCACATACACTAGGAGATCGATATATAAATATGTACACATATAGAGAGCTGTATATAAACATACACACATGTAGCTTTACCAAGTCTTAAATAACTGTCATTATTGTTGTCATTGGATTGACAATATTGTCATTGGATTGACAATGATTATTGCTTGCATTTTCACCTACCATTTACCAGCCTAATATTACTTCACATTCTCCTACTCTTCATCTTACAGCTTTAACAACCAAGGTCATTAAGCTAATTCACAGCTAAACTGGTTTTTAGTTGAGTTACTATACCAGCAAGGGCCTGAAGCTTTCATAAAAGTCCAGACTACTTAAAGCAAACACTTTTTTTTTCTTTCCTCAAAAGTATTAAAGTCATATTTTAAATATTTATCTGCACTTTATTTTCTATGAACTAAACAAAACTTTTTTTTAATGTATGAGAGACTTCATTAATTTTCAGGATTCTTTGAAAAAGAAAGAATAAATTAAAACAGTCACGAAACTTTTGTGATTCAATTTTCTCTTACCTTGAATCTGGCCAACAGGTTTCAATGGCAGCACTGAAGCACGAAATCTGAGAATAAAAGCCACAAACGTTCATCAGCTTTCACCTGAATCTCTTGGATTCCTTATGCCATCTCTTGCAGTTAAGTTTGAGAGTTTTTTTTCAGGAAGCGGAGATTGGTGTTTCTGTTTTTAACCTCGACAACTTTATTAAGATGATTCCCTGGCTCTGCGGACACTGAGGTTTGCAGATGAACCAACCAACACTGGAGCTAAGCAGCCAGGTGGCACCAAGCGAGCTTCCTTTGAACCCCGCGCAAAGGTCTTCACAAAGAATGGAACTCCGAGTCCCGGGCGACCCCCAGGCAGCTCAAACGCTGGTGGGAAACGCCTTCTCCAGCTCATCTCACAGGCACTAACTGCCACGTGTGAGTTCCAACTGCTTCTCCAAACCTCGCGTTATTACATGAAGGTGAGGGAAGAAATCAAATCAACAGTTTAAAAACAAAACAAAACAAAAAAAAAAAACATAAAAACCCAAGCTGCTGCCATGTAGTTTCACTTCCCCATATCCCTGATAAGAGAGAGGGCCATGAAGCTCTCAAAGGCCCATGGGGGCTCGGAGCGTTGTCTCCTTGGCGTCCTAAGGCCTGTACAGCACGAGCAGCTCCTTTGCCAGGGGAGCCGGAGCCACGCCACCTCCCCAGGACCTGAGAAAAAGGCCCAAGGCCCCGCCCGGCGTGAAGCACTGGGCTTTCAGGAAAGAGACAAGGAGCCAAACCATCCCTACAAAAGCCCTTTTAGCTGGTCCCCTTTGGTTTACACTCTGCGCATTTCCAACACTCTGGCCTTAAAAAGGAGTGAGATGTTTTCGTCCCAGGTTTGCAAAGAATCGCTCCTGAAGGAGCATTCATTCCATCCATGGTCTCCTCCACCTCCTTCTCTCTACTTCCGGGCTCCAGGTCTGGAAGAATGAGAATTCTGGGCCTCTGAGGCTCATGGCCAGCTGGACGGTTGGCGTGGGAACAGCATCAGGTGTGCAGTGGGTGCGGCCTAAGGCTTTGGGAACCAATCATCAAGACCCCAGCTTCGAAGCCCCACCCCCGGCCAGCTACCTGCCCCGTGGCCATGTAATGAGATTGCCCTCAGATATCAAAGCTGTAAGAAATTT
This sequence comes from Ovis aries, assembly GCF_016772045.2. NCBI lineage: Eukaryota > Metazoa > Chordata > Mammalia > Artiodactyla > Bovidae > Ovis > Ovis aries. The sequence goes on from NC_056061.1 coordinate 66,556,261, forward strand.
AAGCTTTATAGTAAGTAAGTAGGTGTTAGTCGCTCAGTCTTGCCCAACTGTTTGTGACCCCATGGACTGCAGCCCACCAGGCTCCTCTCTCCGAGATTTTCCAGGCAAGGATACTGGAGTGAGTTGCCATTTCCTTCTCCAGGGTATCTGCCCAACCCAGGGATCAAACCCGGGTCTCCTGCACTGCAGGCAGATTCTTTACCCACTGAGCTACAAGGGAAGCCTAAAGGTTTATAAGGCAAAGGTCAAACCTAAGGGGCTATCAGTAAAATACAGTTTAGGATGAATTCCTGACCCACCACGTGGCTGTTAACACCTTTTCCTACGACCTGAGAAAGATTTTAAGGCAGAGTCCCTTAGGCTGTGGAAATAAAATGGAAAGGTTACTAAGCATGTTAATTGTGTGACCCTAGACCATGAGTGGAGGAGCCTGGTAGGCTGCAGTCTGTGGGGTCACGAAGAGTCTGACACGACTGAGCGACTTCACTTTCACTTTTCACTTTCATGCATTGGAGAAGGAAATGGCAACCCACTCCAGTGTTCTTGCCTGGAGAATCCCAGGGACAGGGGAGCCTGGTGGGCTGCCGTCTATGGGGTCGCACAGAGTCGGACACGACTGAAGCATCTTAGCAGCAGCAGCAGCAGATCCTCTTATCCAAATGAAAGATCTTCTAAAGATATCAATATTAACTGTGTGTCTTCTTGACTTTGAGGGTAGACAAAGTTTCTCTAAACCGCATAAGGATATTTTTCCATAGTACCCTCATTCCCAAGACAGAGAGAAATACGTCTGAGATTTAGGGCAGTGGCTTTTAAACAGGAGAATGAATCCCAATAAGATCCCTGGGAAACTCAAAACCATTTTAAGAGTCTTGTATTAGTAGAAATGTTATTTGTCAAAAGGCTGGAGGCAGTTAAAATGAAAAATAAGCTTCTAGTGCCTCAATCTTCTATAAACAGAAAGCATACTGGAAAGCCACTCAACTACAAAAACAAGACATTTTTCATATAAGGAAAGGATCATTCACGATGAAGAATAAATAATCTGGCTCAGGGAGCCTCACTTCTACCTTATACCTGCATCAGGATTTGAAATGATGAGCTCCTCCAGTCGCTCATGCCTGACCCTGATGCTATAATATATGGAGAGTTTAAGGGCCTTGAGGGAAGATGAGTGTCTGTTTCATGTGTGAGAAACAGAAATAATTTCAGCAGAGTGGCTGATTAAATAAAACCACAGTTGAATGCAACACTCCTATTGGAAGACAGAGTCTGTTTCATCTTTCTGAATCTCTTCTGAGCCTGTGAATTGCTTTGACCAGCAGAATGTGGTGGGAGAGACAGTATAACTCCCAACTCTGGGACATAAGAAGTCTCAGTGTCTTGGAACTTTTGTTCTTGGGACATTCCCTTGCAGAACTCAACTGCCAAATCATTAAGAACCCAAGCCGTGTGGATAAGTCAAGTGTGATTGCTCCTGCCGACAACCCAGATGAACTTCCACATGAAGGGTAGCATTAGCTACCAGCCCTGGGAGCCATCAGTCCGCTGGAGCCTTTAGTTCTCTGAAGATCCATCCACTGAGTTCAGTGCTTCAAACCAGAACCACCCACCAAGTCTAGTGGACACAGATCCAATAGATATAATAATAAATTGATGTCTTCAGCCTCAGAGTTATGAAGTGGTTTGCTAAGTGGTAGTAAGCAAGCAAAAAAAAAATAATAATAAAAAGGCAAAGTTATAGTAATCCATCCAGAAAATCTCTTCATACGTGAGAATAATCTTAAAATGGAAAGCAAGCTGTGGAAATCTGAGACTGTGACTGAGTTTCTCCATTTTTACAGTATTCTCTTCAATAACTGTCAAGGTTGTAGGTGAAGATTAAAGTTCAAGTTTTAAGTTTATTAACATACTGTTTTCAGTGAATATGGCATTTTCTCACATATTGACTTGGCTTATTTATGTATTTCTATAGGGATTTTCTATTTTCTTTTCAGAAGAGAGGGAGGAAATGCTGTGCACTATGAACCCTTTTGATGTCTCAAGAGGAGATGAAGCTCTCCGCAGGCCAGAATCAATCAATCCTGTATCATTTATATCCTCATTTCAGAACCCCTCAGGCTGCTCGATAGAATTATTAATGTAACCAGCAAAGTTCTTAGTAAGAATCAAAGCTATGTATTTTCTAAGCTGCAATTTTTATAAGTGTGTCTTTTTAAGTAATAATAGATATGTCTTTGGATTATACACATCTGAAAGTAGACCATTTGTTAAAAATTTTTGACAGATTAATAAGTATAAGTCTCCCAAACATGAAAAGAGGTTAAAAAAAAGAGAGAGAGAGAAAAGGAATAAGCAAGCTACAGACACAGAATGAGTTAAAAACAGGTCATTGTGAGAAACAGACAAATTACCTTTATTTTTTGAGAAAAACAAAATTTTTATATCTTTTTCTCATTTAAGAAAATACACATATGCATTGGTAGCCTCAGTGTTACAGTTTCAGCCACGGGTCAAATAAATATGGACAGATTGTTGTGTCTTTGTAAAATTGACTGGTTGGTTCCATCAGTTCCAGAACAGAAGGTCAGAATGACACAGACAACCTCAAAAGCATAGTTATCCTGGCATTTCCTGATCTATTGGCTGCTTTTTATTCTAGTGAACATAAATTTGCTTTTCCTCTTTTTTTTTTTTTTTGTTCTGACTTATTTGAGCTCACAGTGGCACACAAGAAAATGAATAACACAGGATTTTATTGACAATTGGCAGCCAAAAAGGCAGTACTGTAGGTAGTGACATAAACTTTACTTTCAGCATCACTAAACCATCATTTTGGGAAAATGATGAAAGAGAAGCAGGTGTCTCAGAGGCCAGAAGAAATCAAAATTCTCAAAACAGAAAAATCAAGAAACAAAAAAACTCAAACATTAAAAAGGTAAAATTGGTTGGACCATGTAGTCAAAACCACTGAAACCAAAAGTAGAAATAAAAATGGCACCCAGATAAAAGCCAAACTAGATTTGGAACCAGAAACTGTTGTGGGGAAGAATTTATGCTAATCCGGAAAAAGAATTAGTGAGATACACAACACCTGATTCAGAAAATGGAACTGAATTAGGAATAGAGTGGAAGCTCTCTAGTAGAATGATGAAATCCACCTTAGGAGCTAAAGAATCCTGTGCATCTGGGTTCAAGAGGTCCAGGAATGTTGTCCTCAGCAGCAGCACAGTATCATCAGGGCCGATGACTGGATCCACTGGGGCAGCTCAGTGAAAGCGTAAAAGTTACAGTGAAACTGTAACTTTCTTCCATGGCATTTGGAGAATTTAACAAGTGGTGACAAATTAAGTTACAGAGTTAGGCAAAAAGAATATCATCAAAATTATGTTCTGCTGCCACCAACAACAATAACAATTGTAAGAACTGGCAATGAAGTAATTATAATAAATCTGTATTAATGTTTACTAAGTTAGATACTTACAGTGTGCCAAAATTTTACCTGCATAATCACATTTTTCCTTACCATGACACCATTAAATAGAAATTATCTTCATGGTTTTAAGTTATCATATACTGCTAATATAAAAGCCTCCAATATTCAATTCAACAAGTGATCAAGTTGCTGAAGATCCAGTTATCTAATGATCAATTTCAAATCCTCAATTTTCCAAATTTGTCAGATGGAAACATTTATCAATTGATAGAAATGGTTTCAATAGAATTAACAGGAGATTGAATAGCATTACCAAGAATGTGAAATGATTGTAATTGATGTATTTTGAATACTGAAATATTAAATTAAGGGTATTATTTATAATAAATATCATTTCATCAATTGAAAATAATTATTATTTCTTAAAGGAATTCTTAATAGTGACTTTAAATCTTCTATATAATTTACTCTTGCCAAACTTTTTTATCTTTATCATTTTTATGAATTTATCTTTGAATTCTTTATTTTTTCCTTATAATTAAATTATCGAAGTTTAAGTATGAAACATAAAGATCACTACATCCATAGTATTATTCTTTCCTTTTTCTATATTCAGCAGTTTCTGTTTTACCTGAAAACTGCTTCTAGCTGTCAAATCCAAACTGCTGTGTCTTAGAGGCATGGAATTTTAATATCTGATTTAGCCTAGATATTTTAAAATTCAAATTTAATTGTAATGTATGTTTTATTTCTGATAAAAATTAAGATTGATAGTAAATGCTTTAAATTTGAAAATTATAAAATGGCCTTCAATCATTTAAAATTAATAAGTAGATAAACAAAAATCTCATGGACAGAGGAGCCAGGCAGGCTACAGTACTTGAGGTCACAAAAGAGCTGGACACAACTTAGCAATTAAACAACAAGGTAAACAATCCTATTATACTTCTTAAATTGTGTATTTATAAATTATGTTTTTGCAAATTGACTTTTCCTAAATTTATATGACTCTTCAGAAAATTGTCTTTTCAAAAATTGGCTTTTAGCATATTCCTTTCATGAATTATTTTGCTTGCTGTGTTATACCCACCCTATAGAAGTGAAAGCTGAATTGTGAAGGGTTTCAATGGCTTGCCCAAGATAATTCAGATAGTAAGAGGGAAACCTGGTTTTCAAGTTCTTAGGATCTGTATCATTATTCCATGCTGTTTTTAAGAGTATGAAAATTTTGATTTTTTTTAAAATCAATTCATTTCAGTTTTCATTGTTTAAAATTCTACTTTAAATGGCATCATGAATTTAAAGAGTGTGTAGATTCCTAGTGAGAAATTATTCTAAACTACCTTGAGGGTCTTCACTAAGTAGGCAGTCAGGATATGTACCGTCAAATTGGGGAAATTTCTTAATGATCTAGCACCAATCAACCAGGGATAGCTTAGATGATTAATGATACTAGCTTTTATCCTAAAAGAGAAAAAGAGACATTGAAATATATATATAAACATAACAGCATAAACACATATATACTTTAGAAATACTGACCTGGCAGCATTGCAGAAAAGAGAGATGAGGCTGGAGTTAGGAAGGTCAGATAGGAAACGCTGACATACTTCACAGTTAATGACAAGAGCCAACACAAAAATATTAGAAACAGTGATAGATAAGCACACAGAAAGTAGAAATAAAATAAACAAGATTTGATAGTTTTATGGAATTAGACTGTAGGAAGAGCAGGGAAAGGTTATGGCCTGAGTATTGAGGTAAATTGCCCTAGTTTTCATCAGAATAGTAATTTGAAATGAAATGACATTTTTGGTAGAAGAGATAATTAGATTGATTTCATATCTGTTGAGTTTAAATGATTGTGACTCTTCAATGGAAAAATACTCTAGGTAATATTAATACCAACAGAGGGGTGTGTGTGTGTGTGTGTGTGTGTGTGTGTGTGTGTGTGTGCGCGTGCGCACATGTGAGCTCAGACAGAGGCTGCTACAGTCTCTATAAATAAATGTTCTTGAATTATTAGCATATATGTGGTCATTGAATCCATGGATATGGATAAGAGTGAAAAACAAGAATGTCAGAAAGAGGGTAAGATCAAAACAGAACTTCAGGAATCTCAAATCTTTAAAGCATAAAAGGAATAAAAAGACCCCAGAACACTGAAAATGAGCAATTAGATGAACAGAAAGAAATCTACAATAAAATAGTGACTTAAGTGCCAACAATATGAAGGAGTTATTTCTTAGAATTTAATTAACAAAATAAGCACATGCCCCATATGTACTGAAAAAACATTCAATGTGTTCCTAAGTTGACCATTGGTAATAATGTTGAGAGTAATCACCATGGTAGGGTGGAAGTAGCTGTGAACTTCCAATGATATATTAATTTTTAGTTGTTTTTTTTATTTTTTTATTAAAGGATGATTGCTTTATAGAATTTTGTTGTCTTCTGTCAAACCTAAACATGAATCAGCCATAGGTATGCATATATCCCCTCCCTTTTGAAACTCCCTACCATCTCCCTCCCCACCCCACCCCACCCCTCTAGGTTGATACAGAGCCCCTGTTTGAGTTTCCTGAGCCATACAGCAAATTCCCATTGGCTTCTATTTTACAGATGGTAATGTAAGTTTCCATATTACTCTTTCCATACATCACACCCTCTCCTCCCTTCTCTCCATGTCCATAAGTCTATTTTCTATGTCTGTTTCTCCACTGCTGCCCTATAAATAAATTCTTCAGTACCATTTTTCTAGATTCCGTATGTGTCTTAGAATACAATATTTATCTTTCTCTTTCTGACTCAATTCACTCTCTGTAATAGGTTTTAGGTTCATCTACCTCATTAGTACTGATTCAAATGCTTTCATTTTTATGGCTGAGTAATATTCCAATCGTGTATATGTACCACAACTTCTTTATCCATTCATCTGTCAGTGGATATCTAGGTTGCTTCCATGTTCTAGCTATTGTAAAAAGTGCTGCAATGAACAATGGGATACATGTGTCTTTTTCAATTTTGGTTTCCTTAGGATATATGCCTAGGAGTGGGATTCCTGGGTCATATGATGGTTTTATTCCTAGTTTTTTAAGGAATCTCCATACCATTTTCCATAGTGGCTGTATCAATTTACATTCCCACCAACAGTGCAAGAGTGTTCCCATTTTTCCACACCCTCTCCAGCATTTAGTGTTTGTAGACTTTTTGATGATGGCCATTCTGACTGGTGTGACGTGATATATCATTGTAGTTTTGATTTGCATTTCCCTATTAATGAGCAAGTTGAGCATCTTTTCATGTATTTGCTAGCCATCTGTATGTCTTCTTTGGAGAAATGTCTGTTTAGGTCTTTTTCCCACTCTTTCATTGGGTTGTTTGTTTTTCTGGCATTGAGTTGTAAGAGCTGCTTGTATATTTTGGAAATTAATCCTTCGTCAGTTGTTTCATTTGCTATCATTTTCTACCATTCTGAGGGGTGTCTTTTCACTCTACTTATAGTTTCCTTTGCTGTGTAAAAGCTTTTAAGTTTAATTAGGTCCCACTTGTTTACTTTTGTCTATAGTTCCATTACTCTAGGAGGTAGGTCATAGAGGATCTTGCTTTGATTTATCCCATCCAATGTTCTGCCTGTGTTTTCCTCTAAGAGTTTTATAGTTTCTGGTCTTACATTTAGGTCTTTAATCCATTTTGAGTTTATCTTTGTGTATGGTGTTAGGGAGTGTTCTAATTTCATTCTTTTACATGTAGCTGTCCAGTTTTCCCAGCACCATTTATTGAAGAGGCTGTCTTTGCCCCATTGGGGTCGCACAGAGTTGGACACAACTGACGCGACTTAGCATAGCATAGTCTTGCCTCCTTTGCCAAAAATAAGGTACCCATAAGTGCTTGGGTTTATTTCTGGGCTTTCTATCTTGTTCCATTGGTCTGTGTTTCTGTTTTTGTGCCACTATCATACTGTCTTGATAACTGTAGCTTTGTAGGATAATCTCAAGTCAGGAAGCTTGATTCCTCCAGCTCCATTCTTCTTTTTCAAGACTACTTTGGCTATTTGGTGTCTTTTGTGTTTCCATATGAATTGTGAAATTTTTTGTTCTAGTTCTGTGAAAAATGCCATTGGTGATTTGATAGGGGTCACATTGAATCTGTAGATTGCATTTGGCAGTATAGTCATTTTCACAATATTGATTCTTCATATCCAGGAACATGGAATATCTCTCCATCTGTTTATGTCATATTTGATTTCTTTCATCAGTGTCCTATAATTTATGTGTACAGTTCTTTTGTTCCCTTGGGTTAGTTTATTCCTAGATATTTAATTCTTTTGTTGCAATGATGAATGGGATTGATTCCTTAATTCCCCTTTCTGATTTTTAATTGTTAGTATATAGAAATGCAAATAATTTTTTGTGTATTGATTTTGTATCCTACAATCTTGCTAAATTCACCAATTAGCTCTAGTAATTTTCTAATACTATCTTTAGGGTTTTCTATGTACACTATCATGTCATCTTCAAACACTGAGAGCTTTACTTCTTTTTTTCTGATCTGGATTCCTTTTATTTCTTTTTCTTCTCTGATTGTTGTAGCTAGAACTTCTAGAACTATGTTGAATAATAGTGGAGAAAGTGGATACCTTTGTCTTGTTCCTGATCTTGGGGGGAATGTTTTCAGTTTTTCACCATTGAGAATAATCTTTGCTGTAGGTTTATCATATACAGGATTTACTATGTTGAGGTAGGTTCCTTCTATGCCCATTTTTTGAAGAGTTTTAACCATAAGTTGGTGCTGAATTTTGTCAAAGGCTTTTTCTGCATCTACTGAGATGCTCCACAATCCCTAAATTCCAGCTTCCAACCACTGCACCTTCCAGGGAACCCACGTCCCTGTCTGGAGTATGTATGGCTACAGGAAGGGCTGTCTGATTCTCATTCCATTTTGGCTGCCACAGATCAGCTGTTTCACTGCCATCCTTAAATGTTTCTCCTCTGACAAAGACAGTTGCCCCTATGTGGGAATTGGGCCCCAGGTCAGTTCCCCTACCGACCCAGGGCAGGTCCAGTCCCTCTAACATTCCTGTTTTTCCCCCTAGATCCTTTGTCCTATTGAGTTTTGCATGGGTTTATATAACCTTTTTTCTGGTCAGATATTCCTGTCCGTTCTCAACTGGTGTTCTGCATGCCCTTCTGTGTCTGAAGGTGTAATCCTGATGTATCTATGGAGAGAGAAGTACATCTATTCCTCTGCCATCTTTTCTCCCAATCTTAATATTTTTTTAATCTTCTGCCTACAAAAAAAACAGATTTTCAATGCATTTCTTTGAAATAAATGATGATTTTTTAAATCACTTTTAAATAGGAAGATACAGAATGAACCAGATAAATACTGGATAATACAAAGTTACTAAGTAGTCTTTCTTTATCCAAGACTTTGATGTTTCAATGTCATATATACCTGAGAAATATAATAGTGAACCAAGAAAAATGCCACTTAAAATTCATGAAATTTTAAGTATACAATAAGGAATTGTTGCACTTTAGTAAATATATATATATATTCATATTTGTATATATAAATATACATAATATTTATCTTCATATGTATTATATATATATAAAATAGAAAAATCAAGAAAGTTCCAGAAAAACATCTACTTCTGCTTTATTAACTATGCCAAAGCCTTTGACTGTGTGGATCCACAAACTGTGGAAAATTCGTAAAGAGGTGGGAATATCAGACCACCTTACCTACCTCCAGAGAAATCTGTATGCAGGTCAAGTAGCAACAGTTAGGACAGGACATGGAACAACAGACTGGTTACAAATCAGGAAAGGAGTATATCAAGGCTGTATATTGTCACCCTGCTTATTTAACTTATATGCAGAGTACATCATGAGAAATGCTTGGCTGGATGAAGCGCAAGCTAGAATCAAAATTGCTGGGAGAAATATCAATGACCTCAGGTAGGCGGATGACATCACCCTTATGGCAGAAAGAGAATAAGAACTAAAGAGCCTCTTGATGAAAGAGAAAGAGGAGAGTGAAACAGTTGGTTTAAACCTCAACATTCAGAAAACTAAGATCATGGCATCTGGTCCCATCACTTCATGGCAAATAAACTGGGAAACAGTGGAAACAGTGACAGACTTTATTTGGGGGGGAGGGGGAGAGCTCCAAAATCACTGCAGATGGTAACTGCAGCCATGAAATTAAAAGGCGCTTGCTCCTTGGAAGAAAAGCTATGACCAACCTAGACAGCATATTAGAAAGTAGAGACATTACTTTTCCAACAAAGTTCCGTCTAGTCAAGGCTATGATTTTTCCAGTAGTGATGCATGGATGTGAGAGTTGGATTATAAATAAAGCTGAGCTCTGAAGAATTGATGCTTTTGAACTGTGGTGTTGGAGAAGACTCTTGAGAGTCCCTTGGACTGCAGCGAGATCCAACCAGTCCATCCTAAAAGAAATCAGTCCTGATATTCATTGGAAGGACTGATGTTGAAGCTGAAACTCCAATACTTTGGCCACCTGATGCGAAGAACTGACTCATTGGAAAAGACCCTAATGCTAGGAAAGACTGAAGGCAGAAGGAAAAGGAAGGGGACAATAAAGGATGAGATGGTTGGATGGCATCACCGACATGATGGACATGAGTTTGAGCAAGCTCCGGGAGTTGGTGATGAACAGGGAAGCCTGGCATGCTGTAGTCCGTGGGCTTGCAGAGTCAGACACGTCTGAAAGACTGCACTGAACTGAACTGAGTAAATATATCTGATGGAGATTAGACTAGATTTATTTACTGTCATTTGATTCTTTATAATAAGTTATAACTCTTGTCATTAAAACACAATTATTAATTATGAGTTATAACTTATGGAAGATAAAAATTCATGTGCATATTTTCAAACTAAGGAATCTATCTTTAAAAAAAAACTTTGGAAATACATACTGAAAAATGAACCACAGTTGTCATCATGTAATATTTTAAACCTTTGTAGCAGAACAGAAGGTATTTAAAATAACTGCAGAGAAAATTTTCAGTTTCACAATAACAGAAGTTTCTTGAGTTGAAAGTTGAAAGCTTCAGACAAAACAATTCTCCTTCCATTTAGAGAATAAATTACCTTATTTTGTAATGCGCACTGTACCACTGGTTAACAAGATAAAAAGATGCTGCACTTCTCTTTGTAAAACTCACTATAAAGTTTTAAAGAATGTAGAAAGTCATACACATAAATAACCACAGTTGAGTGTGATCAGGTGTTATATTAATATGCAGGTATAAATTGGATATTTACTTCATATTTGATTATCAAAATAAGTCTATGGTAGACAAGTGTTTTCTCTATTTTATTAGTGAGGAAACTGAAGGTCAGAAAGTGTTCCTTTTACAGTGTTAAAAAGTCATCATTATCTGTTTCTCATGCAAGACTATCTGTCAAAACCAGTACTCCCAACCACTAACCTACGTTTCAACTAGTGAACAAGAGCGTATTCATGGCAGGTTGGTTTATAACTTACAAGCCCAAATGAGGCCTACATGAATAAATAAATGCCATGAACCCACATATCTTCACCAAAAAAAGAATTGTAAACATGCTAATACTATAGATAACATAAAGTTCCTATATATACAGGTGTTTGAGCAGGACCACAAGTTAGTTTAAAGTATAAACTTATGGGGTGGAGCAGGCTGAATAAAAAAGTTAGTCATGTAAATAATTTTCTATGTTCAGTTCAGTTCAGTTAAGTTGCTCAGTCGTGTCTGACTCTGTGACCCCATGGACTGCAGCACACCAGGCTTCTCTGTCCATCACCAACTCCCAGAGCTTACTCAAACTCATGTCCATTGAGCCGGTGATGCCATCCAACCATCTCATCCTCCGTCACCCCCTTCTCCTGCCTTCAATCTTTCCTAGCATCAGGGTCTTTTCCAATGAGTCAGTTCTTTGCATCAGGTGGCCAAAGTATTGGAGCATCAGCTTCAGTATCAGTCCTTCCAATGAATATTCATGACTGGTTTCCTTTAGGATGGACTAGTTGGATCTCGCTGCAGTCCAAGGGACTCTCAAGAGTCTTCTCCAACACTACAGTTCAGAAGCATCAATTCTTTGGTGGTCAGTTTTCTTTATAGTCCAGCTCTCACATCCATACATGACTACTGAAAAAACCAAAGCTTTGACTAGATGGACCTTTGTTGGAAAATTAGTGTCTCTGCTTTTTAATATGCTGTCTAGGTTGGTCATAACTTTTCTTCCAAGGAGCAAGCATCTTTTAATTTCATGGCTGTAGTCACCATCTGCTATGTAATTAACAGTAAAAAACACTGTAAGAGCAGAGTAGTATTTCCACATGAAAAAAGTGAAAATGTTATTACTCAGTTGTGTCCGATTATTTGTGACCCCATGGACTGTAGGCACCAAGCTCTTCTGCCATAAAATTCTCCAGGCAAGAATACTGGAGGGGGCAGCCATTCCCTTTGGCAGGGTATCTTCCCAACCTAGGATTCAAACTGGGGTCTCCTGCACTGTAGGCAGATTCTTTACCATCTGAGCCATTAGGGACTTCCACATATATTAGACAAGTTGTCAACTTGTATGCTATTCAAAAAACAAAATGTGCCTAATGCGGAACAGAAGGGATATCCTAGAGGGCTGTGTATAACTACTTTATACTATTAAAAGGAAGGAATGCTTCATTTGTGACTAAATGTTTACTGATATCCTTTTACTCATTAGCAGTTTTGCTCTTGGCAAGATCTATTTTCCTGTTGGTCTCACTTGATTAATCAGGTAGTCTAAGGAGCACAGAGAACAGAGCATCAGCTTTGCCTGAAGCAGAATTACAGTAAATTCACAGAAGAGATGACTGCTGAGATAGTTTGGTGGAACCCAAGTGCAGTTTGCCAATTAAGGCTGTAGGTGTGAAGTGAAGATGGCTTAGGGAAATCATGGCAAGCAATTCTTTATTATTTGCAATAAAATTATTTAATACAATTTTTAATAACAACATGTTTATAAGTCTTTTTCCTTCAAAATAGAAAAAGAGGCTTGATATTGATAAAGGTGGGCTGTTTCCTCTGATTGAGATATTTATTCATGAAAACAAAAATGATCAAAGGCTAAATATTTTAAAAAATCAAATTAATGAGTGATCTCAGGAGCAATTATCATACCATCATTGCAATTACTATGTTTGTATAACTAGTATTAATTACTAGGCATTATCCCAAGCACTTAAAATTGATCACCTTACTTAATCATGGGAATATCTCTGTACATTTGTGCAGCATATATTTCATATCACAGATGAAATAAAAAGTCATTTAATACAATCTAATATCCATCAAAGGTAAAAACTCTATCTAACTAATACCCTAAAACATTTTTTTCAAACAGATAAAGTCTAGCTACAAAACAACCCTATAGCTAATATCTTAATAGTGAAACATGCAAGCAATTTCCTTTAAAATTACGATTAGGAGAAGAATACTGCTCTCATTAATCCTATTCAGGGCCGCCGCTGCTGTGGGTTGAGCCGGAGTTTACGGTTCCGCGGTTGCCCCAGCTGCTGCCCCTCGGAGTCAGGTTTTTTGTTTTTTGTTTTGTTTTTGGTTTTTTTGGGTTTTTTTGTATCTGTTATCTTTAAATCTTGTATCGAGAGTAGGCTGTGAACGGGAACCATGACGGCTGCCGAGAACGTATGCTATACGTTAATTAACGTGCCAATGGATTCAGAACCACCGTCTGAAATTAGCTTAAAAAATGATCTAGAAAAAGGAGATGTGAAGTCAAAGACTGAAGCTTTGAAGAAAGTAATCGTTATGATTCTGAATGGTGAAAAACTTCCTGGACTTCTGATGACCATCATTCGCTTTGTACTGCCTCTTCAGGATCATACCATCAAAAAATTACTTCTGGTATTTTGGGAAATTGTTCCTAAAACAACTCCAGATGGGAGGCTTTTACATGAAATGATCCTTGTTTGTGATGCATATAGAAAGGATCTTCAGCATCCTAATGAATTTATTCGAGGATCTACTCTTCGTTTTCTTTGCAAGTTGAAAGAGGCAGAATTGCTGGAACCTTTAATGCCAGCTATCCGTAGCTTCAATATACAGGCAGCTCAAAATTATCCCAAAACCTTTGATGTCTCATAACCCATTACGGGTCACTCCACTGCACTCCAGAGAGAAGAAACCCAGCTCCACCCACCAAAACTCCAACACAAGCCTCCCTAACCAAGAAACCTTGACAAGCCACTGATAGAACCCCACCCAAAGTGAGGAAACTCCATAATAAAGAGAACTCCACAAACTACCAGAATATATAAAAAGGCCACCCCAAACGCAGCAATATAACCAAGATGAAGAGACAGAGGAATACACAGCAGGCAAAGGAACAGGAGAGTTGCCCACCAAACCAAACAAAAGAGGAAGAACTAGGGAATCTACCGGAGAAGGAATTCCGAATATTGATAGTGAAAATGATCCAAAATCTTGAAATCAAAATGGAAACACAGATAAATAGCCTAGAGACAAGGATTGAGAAGATGCAAGAAAGGTTCAACAAGGACCTAGAAGAAATAAAAAAGAGTCAAAATATAATGAATAATGCAATAAATGAGATCAGAAACACTCTGGAGGCAACAAATAGTAGAATAACGGAGGCAGAAGATAGGATTAGTGAAATAGAAGATAGAATGGTAGAAATAAATGAATCAGAGAGGAAACAAGAAAAACGAATTAAAAGAAATGAGGACAATCTCAGAGACCTCCAGGACAATATGAAACGCTCCAACATTCGAATTATAGGAGTCCCAGAAGAAGAAGACAGAAAGAAAGATCATGAGAAAATCCTTGAGGAGATAATAGTTGAAAACTTCCCTAAGATGGGGAAGGAAATAATCACCCAAGTCCAAGAAACACAGAGAGTTCCAAATAGGATAAACTCAAGGCGAAACACCCCAAGACACATATTAATCAAATTAACAAAGATCAAACACAAAGAACAAATATTAAAAGCAGCAAGGGAAAAACAACAAATAACACACAAGGGGATTCCCATAAGGATAACAGCTGATCTTTCAATAGAAACTCTTCAGGCCAGGAGGGAATGGTAAGACATACTTAAAGTGATGAAAGACAATAACCTACAGCCCAGATTACTGTACCCAGCAAGGATCTCATTCAAATACGAAGGAGAAATTAAAAGCTTTACAGACAAGCAAAAGCTGAGAGAATTCAGCACCACCAAACCAGCTCTCCAACAAATTCTAAAGGATATCCTCTAGACAGGAAACACGAAAGGGTGTATAAACCTGAACCCAAAACAATAAAGTAAATGGTAACAGGATCATACTTATCAATAATTACCTTAAACGTAAAATGGGTTGAACGCCCCAACCAAAAGACAAAGACTGGCCGAATGGATACAAAACAAGACCCCTCTATATGCTGCTTACAAGAGACCCACCTCAAAACAAGGGACACATACAGACTGAAAGTGAAGGGCTGGAAAAAGATATACCACGCAAATAGAGACCAAAAGAAAGCAGGAGCGGCAATACTCATATCCGATAAAATAGACTTTAAAACAAAGGCTGTGAAAAGAGACAAAGAAGGCCACTACATAATGATCAAAGGAACAATCCAAGAAGAAGATATAACAATTATAAATATATATGCACCCAATATAGGAGCACCGCAATATGTAAGACAAATGCTAACAAGTATGAAAGGGGAAATCAACAATAACACAATAATAGTGGGAGACTTTAATACCCCACTCACACCTATGGACAGATCAACTAAACAGAAAATTAACAAGGAAACGCAAACTTTAAATGATACATTAGATCAGTTAGACCTAATTGATATCTATAGGACATTTCACCCCAAAACAATGAATTTCACCTCTTTTTCAAGTGCTCATGGAACCTTCTCCAGGATAGATCACATCCTGGGCCATAAATCTAAACTTGATAAATTCAAAAAATCGAAATCATTCCAAGCATCTTTTCTGACCACAATGCATTAAGATTAGATCTCAATTACAGGAGAAAAACTAGTAAAAATTCCAACATATGGAGGATGAACAACACACTTCTGAATAACCAACAAATCACAGAAGAAATCAAAAAAGAAATCAAAATATGCATAGAAACTAATGAAAATGAAAACACAACAACCCAAAACCTGTGGGACACTATAAAAGCAGTGCTAAGAGGAAAGTTCATAGCAATACAGGCATACCTCAAGAAACAAGAAAAGTCAAATAAATAACCTAACTCTACAACTAAAGCAACTAGAAAAGGAAGAGTTGGAGAACCCCAGAGTTAGTAGAAGGAAAGAAATCTTAAAAATTAGGGCAGAAATAAATGCAAAAGAAACAAAAGAGACCATAGCAAAAATCAACAAAGCCAAAAGCTGGTTCTTTGAAAGGATAAATAAAATTGACAAACCATTAGCCAGACTCATCAAGAAGCAAAGAGAGAAAAAATCAAATCAATAAAATTAGAAATGAAAATGGAGAGATCACAACAGACAACACAGAAATACAAAGGATCATAAGAGACTACTGTCAGCAGTTGTATGCCAATAAAATGGACAACGTGGAAGAAATGGACAAATTCTTAGAAAAGTACAATTTTCCAAAACTGAATCAGGAAGAAATGGAAAATCTTAACAGACCCATCACAAGCACGGAAATTGAAACTGTAATCAGAAATCTTCCAGCAAACAAAAGCCCAGGTCCAGACGGCTTCACAGCTGAATTCTACCAAAAATTTCGAGAAGAGCTAACGCCTATCACCCTCAAACTCTTACAGAAAATTGCAGAGGAAGGTAAACTTCCAAACTCATTCTATGAGGCCACCATCACCCTAATACCAAAACCTGACAAAGATGTCACAAAAAAAGAAAACTACAGGCCAATATCACTGATGAACATAGATGCAAAAATCCTCAACAAAATTCTAGCAATCAGAATCCAACAACACATTAAAAAGATCATACACCATGACCAAGTGGGCTTTATCCCAGGGATGCAAGGATTCTTCAATATCCGCAAATCAATCAATGTAATTCACCACATTAACAAATTGAAAATAAAAACCATATGATTATCTCAATAGATGCAGAGAAGGCCTTTGACAAAATTCAACATCCATTTATGATAAAAACTCTGCAGAAAGCAGGAATAGAAGGAACATACCTCAACATAATAAAAGCTATCTATGACAAACCCACAGCAAACATTATCCTCAATGGTGAAAAATTGAAAGCATTTCCCTAAAGTCAGGAACAAGACAAGGGTGTCCACTTTCACCGCTACTATTCAACATAGTTCTGGAAGTTTTGGCCACAGCAATCAGAGCAGAAACAGAAATAAAAGGAATCCAAATTGGAAAAGAAGAAGTAAAACTCTCACTGTTTGCAGATGACATGATCCTCTACATGGAAAACCCTAAAGACTCCACCAGAAAATTACTAGAGCTAATCAATGAATATAGTAAAGTTGCAGGATATAAAATCAACACACAGAAATCCCTTGCATTCCTATACACGAATAATGAGAAAGTAGAAAAAGAAATTAAGGAAACAATTCCATTCACCATTGCAACGAAAAGAATAAAATACTTAGGAATATATCTACCTAAAGAAACTAAAGACCTATATATAGAAAACTATAAAACACTGATGAAAGAAATCAAAGAGGACACTAATAGATGGAGAAATATACCATGTTCATGGATCGGAAGAATCAATAGAGTGAAAATGAGTATACTACCCAAAGCAATTTACAAATTCAATGCAATCCCTATCAAGCTACCAGCCACATTTTTCACAGAACTAGAACAAATAATTTCAAGATTTGTATGGAAATACAAAAAAACCTCAAATAGCCAAAGCAATCTTGAGAAAGAAGAATGGAACTGGAGGAATCAACCTGCCTGACTTCAGGCTCTACTACAAAGCCACAGTCATCAAGACAGTATGGTACTGGCACAAAGACAGACATATAGATCAATGGAACAAAATAGAAAGCCCAGAGATAAATCCACACACCTATGGACACCTTATCTTTGACAAAGGAGGCAAGAATATACAATGGAGTAAAGACAATCTCTTTAACAAGTGGTGCTGGGAAAACTGGTCAACCACTTGTAAAAGAATGAAACTAGATCACTTTCTAGCACCGCACACAATAATAAACTCAAAATGGATTAAAGATCTAAATGTAAGATCAGAAACTATAAAACTCCTAGAGGAGAACATAGGCAAAACACTCTCAGACATAAATCACAGCAGGATCCTCTATGATCCACCTCCCAGAATTCTGGAAATAAAAGCAAAAATAAACAAATGGGATCTGATTAAAATTAAAAGCTTCTGCACAACAAAGGAAAATATAAGCAAGGTGAAAAGACAGCCTTCTGAATGGGAGAAAATAATAGCAAATGAAGCAACTGACGAACAACTAATCTCAAAAATATACAAGCAACTTATGCAGCTCAATTCCAGAAAAATAAACGACCCAATCAAAAAATGGGCCAAAGAACTAAATAGACATTTCTCCAAAGAAGACATACGGATGGCTAACAAACACATGAAAAGATGCTCAACATCACTCATTATTAGAGAAATGCAAATCAAAACCACAATGAGGTACCACTTCACACCAGTCAGAATGGCTGCGATCCAAAAATCTGCAAGCAATAAATGCTGGAGAAGGTGTGGAGAAAAGGGAACCCTCCTACACTGTTGGTGGGAATGCAAACTAGTACAGCCACTATGGAGAACAGTGTGGAGATTCCTTAAAAATTGCAAATAGAACTGCCTTATGACCCAGCAATCCCACTTCTGGGCATACACACCGAGGAAACCAGAATTGAAAGAGACACATGTACCCCAATGTTCATCGCAGCACTGTTTATAATAGCCAGGACATGGAAACAACCTAGATGTCCATCAGCAGATGAATGGATAAGAAAGCTGAGGTACATATACACAATGGAGTATTACTCAGCCGTAAAAAAGAATTCATTTGAATCAGTTCTGATGAGATGGATGAAACTGGAGCCAATTATACAGAGTGAAGTAAGCCAGAAAGAAAAACACCAATACAGTATACTAACACATATATATGGAATTTAGGAAGATGGCAATGACGACCCTGTATGCAAGACAGGGAAAGAGACACAGATGTGTATAACAGACCTTTGGACTCAGAGGGAGAGGGAGAGGGTGGGATGATTTGGGAGAATGACATTCTAACATGTATACTATCATGTAAGAATTGAATCGCCAGTCTATGTCTGACGCAGGATGCAGCATGCTTGGGGCTGGTGCATGGGGATGACCCAGAGAGATGTTATGGGGAGGGAGGTGGGAGGGGGGTTCATGTTTGGGAACGCATGTAAGAATTAAAGATATTAAAATTTAAAAATAAAAACTAAAAAAAAAAAAACCTAAAAAAAAAAAAGAAAAAAATCCTATTCAGCTTTTGCAAGATGTTCTAGTCAGCTACATTAAGTAAACATATATTTTAAAAATCATAAATAAATAAAAGAAAACTGCAAATATAAGAAATAAAATTCTCATTATTTATAATTAATATGATTACTGTCATAAAATCCTGTAAATAATCTAAAGAAAAATTATTAAAAATGAGTATTTAGCAATGTTGCAAGATTTCAGGTCAATTTACTAGGTAGTTGCCAGATATAAGATCAATTGCATTTCTGCATATCAACATACAGTCAGATATTATAATTTCAGAAAGAGATGATTCTAACAGAATCATTAAGTACCCAGGAACAAAAGCAAAAATATTATTTATAGTTAAGACTTGTATATAACTAATGAGAAATTTCACTGATAACACATTAAAGGACAGAAAAATAAATAGAAAAATATTTCTACAAATTGTCTCAAAATTGAAAGATTCCTTCAATATGTCATTAAAAAATAAGTTCCAGTAGATGAAAGCAAGATTTCTTAATAGCAGCACTGTTGACATTTTGGGTCAAATACCTCTCTGTATTGGGAAGCTGCTTTGTGGCAATTTTTAATGTTTAGCAATATCCCTGGCCTCCATTCAATAGATGGCAGTAGAACTCCTCACTTTACTATTATAATCAAATTGACCCAGACACTTGAAAATGTCTCCTGGGGGACAAAATGATCCCCAGTTGAGAACCACTGGGTTAAATATATAAATATGAATTACAATTTTAAAATATAAATATAGAAGATTTCTTTGAGATTTTGAGATAAGATTTCTTCAAAAGAAATAAAAATATATAACATAAGGAAAAATGATGATAAATTAAGAAATTAAATTTGTTCACATACCATAAAGAAATTAAAAGCTAGGTGAAGATTATATATTTGCACCATATCTGAAGGAAAATATTATCTTGAGTGCATAAAAGCATTAACAAAAAGAGTCAAATAAAGAATAAAATCAGTAAGCTACTATGAAAATACAATTTAAAATCATTATTAGATCAAAATTTATATACTTCATACCCTCACTCTAATCTTCAGAAATGGAAAAAACCTGCCAGTATTAAAAATTGGTGTAAAAGTTCAACAATTGAAACATTCAACTTTGCTAATGGTAGTGTAAATTACAGCAACTTTCATAGTATTTTGTAGTAATATTGAATACTTGAAAAACTCTAAAAACCAAAATGACATTTCCAGCTCTATACTCTTGAGAAATACTTTCATCTCAGGATGGACATATCAGCAGTTTATATGTAAAATTTTAAATAACACAAATATGAAATGAATGAAACATCAGAGATTGAATTAAAAATCTTTAGTAAAATCAGGCAAAAAATAATAATCTATGTGAAACTGAAAATTAATGAATTAAAGCTATACATAACAATCTGGACATACTTCACAAACAGAACAAAAAGAGTTAATCACAAAAGATTAGTATATATATAGATCAATAGATGCTAGATACAGTGATAAAATGGTTCTAGTCACATAAATTTCAAAATGTATAATAAATCATGTGACTAAACAATATATTAAATGTACATACATAAATGTTAATACTGCAAAGGATAAATAAGTGTAAAATTTAGACTTGCAGTTACCTTAGGGAAGAGAATTTAAGATATTGTGGTTGTCCTATTTTTTAAGCCAGAATTTAGTAAATATGTGCTAGCTTTTTCATAATTTTTTAGACCATACACATAAATTATAGCCAACTTTTTGTAATATGACTATTTCATCATAAAAATAACACTAAAAAAGTTTTCTTGTTCAATCACTAAGTTGCGTCCTACTCTTTGAAACTCCATGAACTGCAGCATACCAGGCTTCCCTGTCCTTCACTACGTCCAGGATTTTGTTCAAACTCATATAATTGATTTGGTGGTGCCATCCAACCATTTCATCCTTTGTCGCCCCCTTCTCCTCCTGCCCTCAATCTTTCCCAGCATCAGGGTCTTTTGCAGTGATTCAGCTCTTTGCATCAGGTGGCCAAAGTATTGGAGCTTCAGCTTCAGCACTGGTTTGATATCCTTGCAGTTCAAGGGACTCTCAAGAGTTTTCTCAATCACCAGATTGAAAGCATCAATTCTTGGGCAAGCAAAGATAAATATTGAATTTATTACAGTTCTCCTTGTGTGTTAATTTGATGCATATATTTAATATAAAATACTGTAACAGCATTAAATTACTGCTGCTGCTGCTGCTGCTAAATCTCTTCAGTCGTGTCCAACTCTGCGACCCCATAGACAGCAGCCCACCAGGCTTCCCAGTCCCTGGGATTCTCCAGACAAGAACACTGGGGTGGGTTGCCATTTCCTTCTCCAATGCATGAAAGTGAAAAGTGAAAGTGAAGTTGCTCAGTCGTCTGACTCTAGTGACTCCATGGACTGCAGCTTACCAGGTCCTCCGTCCATGGGATTTTCCAGGCAAAAGTACTGGAAAGGGATGCCATTGCCTTCTCCATTAAATTACTGATAATTCTCAAATGCCAGTAAAATTAGATATCAATTTTTTAGTCAAGCATTTAAGCTAGCTCTTTTACTGGACAATCCCAACCTGTTGCTGATGACAGCCAGGAGATGCTGTAACTGAGAGGCTGTACCAACAGCAAAGCAGACTTCAAACAGAGCAGACTATCACTAGGGGAAAGAAGAGGCATGTGATAAGAATAAAAGGAGAAATCCATCACAGACATCAAAATTCCAAGTATTTGTACATCTAATAACAAAGCTTCATCTTACTAAAAACACAGTTTGACAGAACTAAAAGGAGAAATACATAAATGCGTGATTGTAGTTGGTGATGTCAACATTTCTTTCTGATAAAAAGATGGAATTGCATAGATTTAGTAGGTAAAAATTAATAAAAATATAGGAGAACTGAACAAAATTACTAAATGATATTTATAGAACATGCCAACAAATAGAAAAATCCATATTTTTTTCCAAGCGTTAGTATAAAAGGAAATGCTCACCAAGAAAGACTATAGATGGGGCAATGAAAAAAGTTTTGATAAGAATAAAATGACTAATATGCTAAGACATGATTGAAGTACTTGTACTTCAAGTACAATTCTTGTACACCATGAAAATAAAAGTCTCGTATCCTTCTGTTGAGCCAACAACATTGTAAAATATTTTTAAACCCCTGAAATAGAATAAGATTTGTGTTTGATTAAAAAAAAGGATTATATGAATCTTCATAAAATTATATGAAATATGTCACAACAAATAAATTTAACAACAGTAAGTGAGAAATCAGAGAAATTACCAAATATTTAGAAAATAAATGAAACAAACTTCTAAATTATTTTTAAATCAAAAATGAAATTGCAAGGAGACATTAGAACATCTTTTCATCAAATGGCAATAAAAATACTTTATATAAAAATTCGTGGATTGCAGCTAAAGCAGAGTGTAGAAGAAAACTTGGAGTGTTAAATTTATATATCAGAAAATGAGAAACACCTAAAAGTTATACCTTAAGCCATCATTTAAAAAAACTATAGAAAAAGAACACTGAATCCAAAGTGAGTAGAGAAGGGAAATAAAAAGGTACAGCATAAATAAATGCTGCTGCTGCTAAGTCGCGTCAGTTGTGTCCGACTCTGTGCGACCCCATAAATGGAAGCCCACCAGGCTCCCCCGTCCCTGGGATTCTCCAGGCAAGAACATTGGAGTGGGTTGCCATTTCCTTCTACAGTGCATGAAAGTGAAAAGTGAAAGTGAAGTCTCTCAGTTATGTCCGACTCTTCGCGACCGCATGGACTGCAACCTACCAGGCTCCACCATCCATGGGAGGCTCCTCCGTCCATGGGAGGCTCCTCCGTCCATGGGAGGCTCCTCCGTCCATGGGAGGCTCCTCCGTCCATGGGAGGCTCCTCCGTCCATGGGAGGCTCCTCCATTCATGGGGTTTTCCAGGCAAGAGTACTAGCGTGAGTTGCCATTACCTTCTCCGATAAATAAATGAAGTAGAAAATAAAAATGTGTACTTAAAATTGGTCCATATGTATATATAATTTTTACCTCAATGAATTGATTTTACTGGAAAAGCTGTGAACAGGCAAGGTATGTAATTCAAATTAATTCTGGTGATCCTAGGCATGGAGTGTTTGGCCCCAAGTAAAAAGCTGCATATACAAAAGTAATTTTCAATACTTTTTGCCATAATGGTCCTTGTTTTAGAGAAGAAAATGAACACTAGGATGACAACAGAATTGCTCTTAATGGTTCACATGTTATATGTGTTACCATCAGCAGACCTTGATCTAGCTATTTTTACCTTCATGTTTGAACACTTAAAGAGATCTCCAGATAAAAATATCATACTACACATAGACATATCTATGTATGATTACAAAGTAACATATAGGTTTAATTCTCTTGGTACAATTTCAAGTTAAAGTTTAATGCAGATTAGGAAAAACTAAGTAAAAATTTCAGAATCCTACAATGTACCAAACATCTTTTATACACATTGTTGTTCAATTTACATAGCATACTTCTTACGTTTGACTCTATTTCTTAAGATAAGGAGAGAAACATCATCAAACAAGTTTACCCAAGTCATTCAACAAGTTCTAGTCATATGTTCTCAAACACAGCAGTTTGTCTGCTATATCCCATTGCCTTTTTCTTTATCTATATATTCATTTATTCTATTTTATATAACAGAGACATATGGTAATTAAAACATAGTAACCATCTTAGGCCAATACATTTCAACATCATTTTCAAAGGAAGACTTTAAAAAATAGTTACATAATTAATTTTTGCAGTCAAAGCAGCTTTAAATCCAAGTTGAGCATTCTTTTTTCTAAACTTGCCTCAACTGGGAGAAATTTTACACTTCTTTCAGTTCAGTTCAGTTCAGTCGCTCAGTCGTGTCTGACTCTTTGCGACCCCATGAATCGCAGCACACCAGGCCTCCCTGTCCATCACCAAACTCCCGGAGTTCACTCAGACTCACATCCATCAAGTCAGTGATGCAATCCAGCCATCTTATCCTCTGTCATCCCCTTCTCCTCCTGTCCCCAATCCCTCCCAGCATCAGAGTCTTTTCCAATGAGTCAACTCTTCTCATGAGGTGGCCAAAGTACTGGAGTTTCAGCTTTAGCATCATTCCTTCCAAAGAAATCCCAGGGTTGATCTCCTTCAGAATGGACTGGTTGGATCTCCTTGCAGTCCAAGGGACTCTCAAGAGTCTTCTCCAGCACCACAATTCAAAAGCATCAATTCTTCAGCACTCAGCCTTCTTCACAGTCCAACTCTCACATCCATACATGACCACAGGAAAAACCATAGCCTTGACTAGACGGACCTTAGCAAAGTAATGTTTCTGTTTTTGAATATGCTGTCTAGGTTGGTCATAACTTTTCTTCCAAGGAGTAAGCGTCTTTTAATTTCATGGCTTCAGTCACCATCTGAAGTGATTTTGGAGCTCCAAAAAATAAAGTCTGACACTGTTTCCCCATCTATTTCCCATGAAGTGATGGGACCAGATGCCATGATCTTCGTTTTCTGAATGTTGAGCTTTAAGCCAACTTTTTCACTCTCCTCTTTCACTTTCATCAAGAAGCTTTTTAGTTCCTCTTCACTTTCCACCATAAGGGTAGTGTCATCTGCATGTTTAGAGGCAATAGTTTTATTTTAGATATATAATCTCAAATTAATAGGTGTAACATGTATTTTTTAATTCAACTGATCCTGAAAGAACTGAGGGCCAGATACTGACAGTGTCAACCTGATATTGACCATAGCAGATTTGCTTGCAAGCCTGTGTCATTCTGCTTATCTGAGCTGTTTTCTAGGAGAGATTTCCCCACTGATTATTTTTAAACTACACACCAGTCTTGAAAGTCTCTCATCTGAATAATTCTAAAATTTTTGATGGACATTGAAAACCCAGATACAGAGCATATATCATTAAATATTTTCTATTTGATATCATTATTTCACCTCTTTGGTTTTTATTTGTACCTTTAAGAAGAAGGTATAAACTTTCAGGGAGCACACATTCCAGGTCCTGTGCAAGGCACATTTTGTGCATGGCTTCAGAACAACTTTACAGGATAAATTTTATAATAACTATGGCACATATTCAGAAAACTAAGATCATGGCATACGGTCCCATCACTCCATGGCAAATAGACAGGGAAACAATGGAAAAAGCGACAGATTTTATTTTATTGGGCTCCAAAATCACTGCAGATAGTAACTGCAGCCATGAAATTAAAAAAATGCTTGCTCCTTGGAAGAAAAGCTATGACCAACCTAGACAGCATATTAAAAAGCAGAGACATTACTGTGCCAACATAGGTCATCTAGTCAAAGCTGTGGTTTTTCCAGTACTCATGTATGGATGTGAGATTTGGGCTACAAAGAAAGCTAAGCATTGAGGAATTGATGCTTTTGAATTGTGGTGCTGGAGAAGACTCTTTAGAGTCCCTCAGACTGCAAGGAGATCCAACCAGTCCATCCTAAAGGAAATCAACCCTGAATATTCACTGGAAGGACTGATGCTGAAGCAGAAACTCCAATTCTTTGGCCACCTGATGTGAAGAAGTGACTCACTAGAAAAGACCCTGATGGTGGGAAGGATTGAAGGCAGGAGAAGGGGGTGACAGAGGATGAGACAGATGGTTGGATGGCATCACCAACTAGATGGACATGAGTTTGAGTAAGCTCCAGGAGTTGGTGACAGACAGGGAAGCTTGGTGTGCCACAGTCCATGGGGTCGCAAAGAGTTGGACACAACTGAGCAACTAAACTGAACTGAGGGCACATATATTTACCCTGAAAGCTTTCATGATCGTCTTCTGTTCGATACCTCATTTTGCAAGGCTGGTCACAATCCTCCGTGACAAATGCAGAGTGTACTTTAAGACACGAATAATATAGACTTTAAAAATTCTAAGAAATGATGATTTAGAGAACTGGGTCATGGCTGCTTGATCCCTTGATACTCCTCCCCTCCCATTTTTTCACACTCTCCTTTCTTTCTGTGTCAGCTTAATATGGAAGCATCTCTCCCCATAACATTGATGTTTCCTATGTGTGTGGACTTAATTAAAAGATATATTTTATTTTTAAAAAACTCAACATTTCTTATTTCCAATTTTGTGAAAAGAAAGACCATTCTCCAGCAGCAAAATATGCATACACTGAGCCAGCTGCTCTGTTTCAAAAATAGAAAATATGATGTGCAATTTGTAACTTCTGGAAAAATGTTTCTGATTTTTTTAAATGACTAATTTATTCTGAAAAGACTTCTAAATGATCTTGAGGGTGACACTCCTGTGAGAACAAATAACCAAAAATGAAATCACAGTTCACGTTGGGAGGAAATTAGTAATCATATATGTGAGGCGTTTTTCTCACCGGAGTGATAATACTTTATTGCAGTTTAAAGAGGGAAATGTGTGGAAAAAGTACCATTGGCCAATTTACTATGAAACAAGAATAAATGGACAAATCATAGCAAAACACTCACAATTCACCATTATAAATCTGACTTAGCCTATGGCGTTCCAATTTCCCAAGAGCCTTAGAGTTTATAACCAGATATTAGATAGAGATGACTTTAGGGTTAATTTTAGGCAAGAATACTTATTCCAGCAAGAATATATCTAAACTGTATTATTCTTATAAGGACTTTTCTTTGTGCCACACTTGCTTGAGTGCATGCGCGCTAAGTCACTTCAGTCGTGTCCAACTCTTTCCGACACTGTGGACCCTGTTCATGAGATTTTCCAGGCAAGAATGCTGGATTCGTTACAGCCAAACGTTCCGGGAAGCAAACTCACTCAGAAGGACAGCGTGGATAGTGGAGTACAGTTTATTACACCGGTGGGTCCAAGGCCAAGTTTCCTCTTTAGCCAGGGACCCTGACTGATTTTTTAACAACCTCTTATACCCAAAGTGTACATGTCCAAGCCCACATCCCCAGATTCCCTAAAGTCCACTCTGGACAGTGTTAGTAAGAGACACAAACAGGTTACAGTCATAGATTTACATTCTAGAGCTCTCTGGACATACAAGTAGTCTACGTCAATAATTACTATGTAATTATTAAAATTATATAGTGGACATTGCATTCCTTCTGGCTCTGGGAAATCTAGGTACAGGGTCTGCCTGTTCTGATTTTTATCTGTCTGGGATTGCTGATAGCAATTTATCTCTATGGCCTCCCCAGTGTGCAGTCCAAAGTTCGTTGAGAGTGTAAGATGGAGTTCCTTTTCTTTTAAAAATGGAGTCAGTCCACTCAGGGCCAGCTGCTCCTTTCCTTCTTCAGAGTGGGTTGCCTCCTCCTCCTCCAGGGGATCTTCCTAACCCAGGGATAGAACCCGTGTCTCTTATGTCTTCTACATTGGCAGGTGGGTTCTTAACCACTAGCACCACTTGGGAAGCCCTTGATTGGGAAAGTCCTGTGCTGTGGTGTTGGAGAAGACTCTTCAGCATCCCTTGGACTGCAGGGAGATCCAACCAGTCCATTCTGAAGGAGATCAACTCTGGGATTTCTTTGCAAGGAATGATGCTAAAGCTGAAACTCCAGTACTTTGGCCACCTCATGCGAAGAGTTGACTCATTGGAAAAGACTCTGATGCTGGGAGGGATTGGGGGCAGGAGGAGAAGGGGACGACAGAGGATGAGATGGCTGGATGGCATCACTGACTCAATGGACATGAATCTGAGTGAACTCAGGGAATTGGTGATGGACAGGGAGGCCTGGTGTGCTGCGATTCGTGGGATCGCAAAGAGTCAGGCACGACTGAGCGACTGAACTGAACTGAACTGAACTCTGCTGTTTTATTTAGCTGAACAACAGAGATTGGCGTAGTACAATTCACTGACCTTCTATACATTTGGTTATCTTACTGTCTTTGTGTTACTCTTTTGATTTCCCTATTGTTCAGTCACTCAGTCATACACAACTCTTTGAAACCCCATGAACTGCAGCATGCCAGGCTTCCCTGTCCATCACCAACTCCCAGAGTTTGCTCAAACTCGTGTTTATTGGGTTGGTGATATCATCCAGCCATCTCATCCTCTGTCACCCCCTTCTCCTCTTGTCTTCAATCTTTCCTAGCATTAGGTTTTTTCTAATGAGTTGGCTCTTCGCATCAGGTGGACAAAGTATTGGAGCTTCAACTTTAGCATCAATCCTTCCAACGAATATCCAGGACTGATTTCCTCTAGGACTGACTGGGTTGATCTCCTTGCAGTCCAAGGGACTCTCAAGAGTCTTCTCCAACACTACAGTTAGAAAACATCAATTCTTTGGTGCTCATCCTTCTTTATGGTCCAACTTTCACAAGCACACATGACTACTGGAAAAACCATAGCTTCGACTAGATGGATCTTTGTCTTGGGGAAGAATGGATACATGTATATGTATGGCCGAGTCCCTTTGTTGTCCACCTGAAAGCATATCAACATTGTTAATCTGCTATACCCCACACAAAATTAAAAGTTAAAAAACTTTCAAAATATTCTGTAGCTACCATGTTTTATTATGCTTTCACCTCCCAACACAAGAACATGGGTCTTCACAATTTTTATTTACAATGTTTGGCACATAAAAAGCACTGAAATTATTACCATCATCATTCTGTGTGTATGCTGCTACTGCTGCTAAGTCTCTTCAGTAGTGTCCGACTCTGTGTGACCCCATAGACGGCAGCCCACCAGGCTCCCCCGTTCCTGGGATTCTCCAGGCAAGAACACTGGAATGGGTTGCCATTTCCTCCTCTAATGCATGAAAGTGAAAAGTGAAAGTGAAGTCGCTCAGTAAGTGTCTGACTCTTCGTGACCCCATGGACTGCAGCCTACCAGGCTCCTCCATCCATGGGATTTTCCAGGCAAGAGTACTGGAGTGGGTTGCCATTGCCTTCTCTACTTGTGTGTATAGTATCCTAGAAAAAAAAGTAATTATATATCATTTGTAAAATAATGCTAAAATAAATCTAAAAGGATTAATTACTTTTTGATCTTTTTAGTTGAGATTATTGAAGTATATCAGTCAGATGTAAAAATGTATTTTATACTTTTAAACATGTATTTTATACATTTTTTATAGTGAGATGATAAGACATTGTAGGGAAAACCATATCAACATTCATTATATTTTTTGGCATATTATATAGGAAAATCTTCAAGTGTATTCTACCAGATATAATCACAGGGGGGAAAAACCCACTAAAAACAAAAATGGAGCCAAATGTGAATACCAATGAGACCTGTGACTTCCCAGGTGGTGATGGTGGTAAAGAACCCATCTTTCAGTTCAGGAGATGTGAAAGACATGAGTTTGATCCCTAGGTCAGAAAAATCCCCTGGAGAAGGAAATGGCAATGCAGTCCAGTATTCTTGCCTGGGAAATCCCATGGACAGAGGAGCCTGGCAGGCTACAGTTCACAGAGTGCAAAAAGTTGGACATGACTGAAGCAACTTAGCATGAATGCAATGAAACCCAGCAACTGAAGCATACTAGCAAACTGAAAGGACCAGCCATGTTTTATTTACTTTTCCACTTATCTTTTCTTCTTTCTTGAGTACACTTTAAGCATCTGTCTACCAAGTTCCAAGATATTTCATATCTAAAGTAATAGGATAGTAGGCAATTACATGTTGGAACTTTACCCAAATTCTTGGTTAAGATTTATATTCATTTAAATTCATTTTCAATCAAGATACAATAAAAGAATATGGCTTAATTTATATAGCAGTCTCTAGGTGATACTCATTTATTGGCTTTGCCAGAGAAACTCGCCCTATATATTTTCCGGTGAACATCAGCTAGGTAGCCCATGGGACACTGAACTCAGATCTTGTGGTCTACTTGCCCATAAATATTTGTTTCCTGCTTTCACTAGTTCCATTTCTTTATATCAAGTTGTTATCAACACTACATGACTTCACTAAATATGATGTAAATTGCTTAAATACAAATAGAAAAAGGCTAGTAGTTTGGAGACAGAGAAGGCAATGGCAACCCACTCCAGTACTCTTGCCTGGAAAATCCCATGGGTGGAGGAGCCTGGTAGGCTGCAGACCATGTGACTGCTAAGAGTCGGAAACGACTGAGCTACTTCACTTTCACTTTCATGCATTGGAGAAGGAAATGGCAACCCACTCCAGTGTTCTTGCCTGGAGAATCCCAGGAACAGCAGAGCCTGGTAGGCTGCCATCTATGGGGTCGCACAGAGGCGGACACAACTGAAGCAACTTAGCAGCAGCAGTAGTTTGGAGAAAACTGAATTGAATTTTTCAGACTCCATAATGCCCTATCCTGTCTTCACTGAAACATGTAATTTTAAATCCAGTCAAGTTAAGACAAATGTGAAGAAAATCATTGTAATACTTTAAATTAGAGACAATTATACAAATAACTGTTTTGCAAGAGCTTCCCTTGTAGCTTTACCTTGCAGATAAAGAATCTGCTTGTAAGGCAGGAGACCCAGATTTGATCCCTGGGTTGGGAAGATCCCCTGGAGAAGGAAACGGCAACCCACTCCAGTACTCTTGCCTGGAGAATCCCATGGACAGAAGAACCTGGCAGGCTACAGCCCATGGGGTCGCAAGAGCCAGTCATGACTTAGCAACTAAACCACTACCACATCGCTCCTTAAGTTCTCACTTCACTGTAAATGAAAATTACACTAAAATGACATATGGGATGCTATGGATATGGATATTTAATAAATATTCAGAACATCCAAGCAGACTCCTGTTAAAAGTAGAATTGGCTTTACCTCAGTATTTTGGTCAATGATGCATATATATATGATTCCACTTATCATGTAGCTCTGAATTCAGATTCAGTTACTGTGAGCCCACCACGTATGACCCAATGACTCATATCCCGTGTCCAAATTCTCTCTGGAGAATGTTTCTTGTGTGTGTGTGTGTGTGTGTGTGTGATTGCTTTTTCCCCCTGCAAATTTAGTTTCTAAGAATAACTGAATAAAAATGATAAGACACCACAGGAGGTAATGATTAACTTGGTAAAAGCTATGTAGTCCATACTAATAGACATAATTCAGTTCTGAATTATTCAGTAGAAATCCATTGAGAATAACAATTCACCCAGTAGTCGAATTAATTTTTTTAGTGCCTCATGGATTAAATTGAGAATTTTAGACAGGTTATTTCCTAGATGGTGTCATGCAAAACATTTTCTTTTTTGTAGCCTGACTTTAATATCAAGCCACATTTCATCACCCTTTGTGTGTGTGTGTGTGTGTGTGTGTGTGTGTGTGTGCGTGCACACTTAGTCATCACCCTTAGTCACTGTAAATTGAACTGCATCTATTATTCATGGGTCAATGTGAAAAGCAATAACAAGTAATTATGCTATTTTTCCAAGAGAAGCAAACGCTTATTGTTTTGAAAAGGCTTGAATTCAAGATAAAATACAATGATTTAAATGGCCCTTTCTTTCTAACATTTTGGGGCCCTCCTCTTTTTTTTCAATGCTGAAAATAAAGGACTTTTAGTTTTTATTAATATATGTTTTATCACATTTGGAAGATCAAAAGTGCCTAATATTATCATCATCCTCACTTCACAAATTCTAATGACCAGAGGTAGATGCAAATGACAGCTCTTCTAAAGGCAAGCAGGTATAGGCCTGGCTTCTGAACACCTCAGAAGGAAGCTGATATTTCAACATTAAAGTTCAATGCACTGGAGCATTGTTCTAGTCATAACAAACTGTCTACATTACAAAATCCTGGCAACACATTCTAGCCATTAAGCTGTATATCCCTCTATTTTCAGTCTGGAAAGTTTTTATTAATTCATAAAAGGATATTCTCAGCCTAGAGAAATTGGAAACTGGCAGAACAAACAGCAAACACAGGTCCACTCATTTCCCAGCTGAAAGATTTAACCAGATTCATTAGCATTTGAATTACTTTTGAAAAATTCCACCCATCACAGATTACCATATATATTTTTAATGTATCACTGCAGACTTATATTTCTATGCCTTTTCATCTAATTGTGTTTTATAGAATATTTTTCACTTGTAATGTTCCAGGCTTAGTTTATTATACATTACTCTAATGTTATAATTTTTTTTCTCTTTAGGTAAGATTACAAATAGTCATAGTGTAAGTATTACTGGAAACAACAAATGATACCTTTTAGACTTGAAGCTGTTCAGTGCTTGCACATTAAGCTTTTCATCTGCTAAAATCTCATCAAAATCATGACAACAAAATGATTAAGATATTGTATATTTGCAGTTAAATAATCATTGATAAATTCGTAAGTGTTAATAAGGTTAAAAAGTAATTCTTCTATAAGCATTGGAGTTTTTCAAATATGAAATTTTTTATCTAAATGCTTATAAAAGTTCACAAAAGACAAAAGCACTTACTTTCTTTGTAAAGATTTAATTGTGCTATTGGGTGCTTAGTCGTTCATTCACGTCCGAATCTTTTCGTCCCCATGGACTGTAGCCTGCTAGGCTGCTTTGTCCATGCAGATTCTCCAGGCAAGAATACTGGAGTGGATTGACATGCCAACCCACTCCAGGAGATTTTCCCAACCCAGGGATCGAACCCAGGTCTCCCGGATGGCAGGCAGATTCTTTACCATCTGAACAACCAGGGGATCCCAAAGATTTAAAACATACAATAATTTTCATAAAATGCACTAATTCTTAGCATGTGTTTCAGAGATGCTTCCATATATATATAATATATCCCAAAGATTTAAAACATGCAATAATTTTCATAAAGTGCACTAATTCTGAATGTGCTTCTCAGGGATGCTTCCATCAGTTCAGTTCAGTTCAGTTCATTTCAGTCTCTCAGTCGTGTCCAACTCTTTGAGACCCCATGAATTGCAGCACCCCAGGCTCCCTGTCCATCACCAACTCCCGGAGTTCACTCAGACTCACGTCCATCAGGTCTGTGATGCCATCCAGCCATCTCTGTCATCCCCTTCTCCTCTTACCCCCAATCCCTGCCAGCATCAGAGTCTTTTCCAATGAGTCAACACTTCACATCAGGTGGCCAAAGTATTGGAGTTTCATCTTTAGCATCAGTCCTTCCAAAGAACACTCAGGACGAATGGACTGGTTGGATCTCATTGCAGTCCAAGGGACTCTCAAGAGTCTTCTCCAACACCACAGTTCAAAAGCATCAGTTCTTCAGCACTCAGTTTTCTTCACAGTCCAAATCTCTCATCCATACATGACCACTGGCAAAACCGTAGCTAAACGGAATTTTGTTGGCAAAGTAATGTCTCTGCTTTTGAATATGCTATCTAGGTTGATCATAACTTTCCTTCCAAGGAGTAAGCGTCTTTTAAGTTCATGGCTGCAATCACCATCTGCAGTGATTTTGGAGCCCCCAAAAATAAAGTCTGACACTGTTTCCACTCTTTCCCCGTCTATTTCCCATGAAGTGATGGGACCAGATGCCATGATCTTCGTTTTCTGAATGTTGAGCTTTAAGCCAACTTTTTCACTCTCCTCTTTCACTTTCATCAAGAGGCTTTTCAATTCCTCTTTGCTTTCTGCCATAAGGGTGGTGTCATCTGCATATCTGAGGTTACTGATATTTTTCCTGGCAATCTTGATTCCAGCCTGTGCTTCTTCCAGCCCAGCGTTTCTCATGAAACATACTCTGCATGTAAGTTAAATAAGCAGGGGGACAATACAGCTTTGACGTACTCCTTTTCCTATTTGGAACAAGTCTGTTGTTCCGTGTCCAGTTCTAACTGTTGCTTCCTGACCTGCATATAGGTTTCTCAAGAGGCAGGTCAGGTGGACTGATATTCCCATCTCTTTCAGAATTTTCCACAGTGTATTGTGATCCACACAGTCAAAGGCTTTGGCATAGTCAATAAAGCAGAAATAGATATTTTTCTGGAACTCTCTTGCTTTTTCCATGACCCAGCAGATGTTGGCAATTTGATCTCTGGTTCCTTTGCCTTTTCTAAAACCAGCTTGAACATCTGGAAGTTCATGGTTTACATACTGCTGAAGCCTGGCCTGGAGAGTTTTGGAAAGGAAGGGAAAGTCGCTCAGTCATGTCTGACTCTTTGTGACCCCATGGATTGTAGCCTACCAGGCTTCTCAGTCCATGGGATTTTCCAGGCAAGAGTACTGGAGTGGGTTGCCATTTCCTTCTCCAGGGGATCTTCCTGGCCCAGGGATTGAACTTGGATCTCCTGCGTTGTAGGCAAACACTTTACCCACTGAACCATCATTTTGAGCATTACTTTACTACTGTGTGAGACGAGTACAATCGTAGAGCATTCTTTGGCATTGCCTTTCTTTGGGACTGGAATGAAAACTGACCTTTTCCAGTCCTGTGGCCACTGCTGAGTTTTCCAAATGTGCTGGCATATTGAGTGCAGCACTTTCACAGCATCATCTTTCAGGATTTGAAATAGCTCAACTGAAATTCTATCACCTCCACTAGCGTTGTTCGTAGTGATGCTTTCTAAGGCCCACTTGACTTCACATTCCTGAATGTCTGGCTCTAGGTGAGTGATCACACCATCATGATTATCTTGATTGTGAAGATCTTTTTATATATGTACAGTAATCACAAGCAGATGATATAGAATATTTCACTGAGATACACTAAAATGCCTCCTTTCCTCCTTTACTAACATCTGGAATACATACATTTAACTTCTAACTATTCTGAATATTCTGACATCTGTCATCATCAGTGTATTTTTCCTAGGTTTGAATTAATAAAAATAGAATAAATAACTGTACATCCTTGTTTCTGTTTCCTTCAATTAGTACAATATATTTTTTAGGATTGATCCATCCTTTTGTATCAGTAGTTCATTCTCTTTAATTGCAGTGTTCTAATCCATCTTATTATTATAACATGTTTATTTTTTAATAGCTTTATTGAAATAAAATTCAGTTGCCATGAGATTTACTCTTTTAAGACTGTAAATTCAGTGCTTTTTAGTATATTTTAAGAGTTGATCAATACTTTGGCCGCCTCATAGGAAGAGTTGACTCATTGGAAAAGACCCTGATGTTGGGAGGGATTGGGGGCAGGAGGAGAAGGGGACGACAGAGGATGAGATGGCTGGATGGCATCACTGACTCAAAGCACGTGAGTTTGGGTGAACTCTGGGAGTTGGTGATGGACAGGGAGGCCTGGCCTGTTGCGATTCACGGGGTCGCAAAAAGTCAGACATGACTGAGCGACTGAACTGAACTGAACTGACTGAAAAGTTGATCACTATCACCACTATCTAATTTTAGAACATTTTCATCACTCCAAGAAGTCCCCTACCCTTTAGTAATCAGTCTTGACAGTTTCTACCCCTATCCCCTGGAACCAATTCATCTAATTTCTAAGTTTGTCTATTCTGGACTTTCAAATAAATGGAACCATATACTATTATCACTGTTTGTTTCTCCATCTGCCTGCTGACAGACCTTCAGTTGTTTCCAGTTTGGGGCCATTATGACTAATAGTGCTATGAAAATTCTTGCTTAAATCTTTCTGTTATCATTCACTTTAATTTCTGAGTTTTATGAGCTTAGATAACTAGAAACTGCTAAACATTTTTCTAAAATGGTTGTATAATTTCCTAATACCCCAAGAGTATAGGAGAGCTCTGATTACACCATAACTTCTGCAACACTTAATATTTTTAGTATTGTTAACATTAATCATTACAGAAATTATATAGTAGAACCCCATTTATAATTATATATATTATATAATTTACAATCCATGAAAATTGCATAATTTACATATCCATTATAATTATTGATGTTAAGCTGTGGCTAATTATCCATCATATTTTGTAAAGAGTCAGTTTGAATATTTGATTATTTTTATTGAGCTCTTTGTCTGGGCTTCCCTCATGGTTCAGATGGTAAAGAATCTGCCTGCAATGCAGGAAACCCAAGTTTGATTCCTGGGACTGGAAAATCCCCTATAGAAGGAAATGGCAACTCACTCTGGTATTCTCTCTTTTTTTTTTAACAGACATTTTCATTTTATAAATACACAAAATCTAAATTGTAATTAGTATTTTTATCTGTCCGATATAATTCAACAGAAATTTAAAAGAAAAACGTCACAATCAACTATTTATTACCTCGGAAATGTAACTATGACTCAATATTTTTAAAACCTAATCAAATAATGACATCAAAAATCTTTCATATGTATAATTACGGCTGACTTAAGTTGTTATACCACAGAAACCAACACAATATTTTAAAGCAATTTTGATCCAATTATAAAATAAATGAAAAAATTCTTTCAGACAAAACATATTTGTTTAGCAGGTGCTGAAATTGTTCACTTTTATTTTTTAATTAATTAATTTAATTGGAGGCTAATTAAATACTCTACAGTATTGTAGTGGTTTCCCCCATACATTCACATGAGTCAGCCATGAGTATACATGTGTTCCCCTTCCTGAACCCCCCTCCAACCTCTCTACCCATCCCATCCCTCAGGGTCATCCCACTGCACTGGCCCTGAGCACCCTGTCTCATTCATCGAACCTAGACTGGCAATCTATTTCACTTAAGGTAATATATTTGTTTCAATGCTATTCTCTCAAATCATCCCACCCTCGCCTTCTCCCACAGAGTCCGAAAGTCTGTTATTTACATCTGTGTCTCTTGCTGTCTCGCATATAGGGTCATTGTTATCATCTTTCTAA
Organism: Ovis aries; assembly: GCF_016772045.2. NCBI lineage: Eukaryota > Metazoa > Chordata > Mammalia > Artiodactyla > Bovidae > Ovis > Ovis aries. The sequence goes on from NC_056061.1 coordinate 66,592,893, forward strand.
ATTCCATATATATGCATTAATATACTGTATTGGTGTTTTTCTTTCTGACTTACTTCACTCTATATAATAGGCTCCAGTTTCATCCACCTCATTAGAACTGATTCAAAGGCATTACTTTTAGTGGCTGAGTAATATTCCATTCTGTATATATATCACAGCTTTCTTATCTATTCATCTGCCAATGAACATTTAGGTTGCTTCCATGTCTTAGCTATTGTAAACAGTGCTGCAGTGAACACTGGGATACACGTGTCTCTTTCAATTCTGGTTTCTCTGGTGTGCATGCCCAGGAGTAGGATTGCTGGGTCATATGGCAGTTCTGTTTCCAGTTTTTTAAGGAATTTCCATATTGTTCTCCATAGTGGCTGTACTAGTTTGCATTCTCACCAACAGTGTAAGAGGGTTCCCTTTTCTTCACGCCCTCTCCAGCATTTATTGTTTGTAGACTTTTCGATAGCAGCCATTCTGACTGGCATGAGATAGTACCTCATTGTGATTTTGATTTACATTTCTCTGATAATGACTGATGTTGAGCATCTTTTCATGCATTTGTTAGCCATCTGCATGTCTTTGGAGAAATGTCTGTTTAGTTCTCTGGCCAATTTTTTTACTGGGTCATTTATTTTTCTGGAATTGAGCTGCATGAGCTGTGTGTGTATTTTTGAGATTAGTTGTTTGTCAGTTGCTTTCTTTGCTATTATTTTCTCCCATTCTGCAGGCTGTATTTTCACCTTGCTTATAGTTTCCTTCATTGTACAAAAGCTTTTAGGTTTAATTAGGTCCTGTTTGTTCATTTTTGCTTTTATTTCCATTACTCTGGGAGGTGGGTCATAGAGGATCCTGCTGTGATTTATGTCAGAGAGTGTTTTGCCTATGTTTTCCTCTGAGAGTTTTATAGTTTCTGGTCTTACATTTAAGTCTTTAATCCATTTTGAGTTTATTTTTGTGTATGGTGTTAGAAAGTGTTCTAGTTTCATTCTTTTACAAGTGGTTGATCAGTTTTCCCAGCACCACTTGTTAAAGAGATTGTCTTTTGTCCATCGTATATTCTTGCCTCCTTTATCAAAGATAAGGTGTCCATAGGTGTGTGGATTTATCTCTGGGCTTTCTATTTTGTTCCGTTGATCTATATTTCTGTCTTTGTGCCAGTACCTTACTGTCTTAATGACTTTAGCTTTGTATAGTCTGAAGTCAGGCAAGTTATTTCCTCCAGTTCCATTCTTCTTTCTCAAGATTGCTTTGGCTATTCAAAGTTTTTCGTATTTCCATACAAATTGTGAAATTATTTGTTCTAGTTCTCTGAAAAATACTGTTGGTAGCTTAATAGGGATTGTATTTAATCTATAGATTGCTTTTGGTAGTCTACTCATTTTCACTATATTGATTCTTCCAATCCATGAACATGGTATATTTCTCCATCTATTTGTCTCATCTTTGATTTCTATCATCAGTATTTTATAGTTCTCTATATACAGGGTTTTTTTTTTTCCTTTAGGTAGATTTATTCCTAAGTATTTTATTCTTTTCATCGCAATGGTGAATGGAATTGTTTCCTTAATTTCTCTTTCTGTTTTCTCGTTGTTAGTGTATAAGAATGCAAGGGATTTCTGTGTGTTAATTTTATATCTTGCAACTTTACTATATTCATTGATTAGCTCCAGTAATTTTCTGGTGTCTTTAAGATTTTCTATGTAGAGCATCATGTCGTCTGCAAACAGTGAGAGTTTTACTTCTTCTTTTCAAATTTGGATTCATTTTATTTCTTTTTCTTCTCTAATTACTGTGGCTAAAACTTCCAAAACTATGTTGAATAGTAGTGGTGAGAGTGGACACCCTTGTCTTGTTCCTGACTTCAGGGGAAATGCTTTCAATTTTTCACCATTGAGGATAATGTTTGCTGTGGGTTTATCATACATGGCTTTTATTATTTTGAAGTGTTCCTTCTATGCCTGCTTTCTGGAGAGTTTTTATCATAAATGGATTTTGAATTTTTTCAAAGGCTTTCTCTGCATCTATTGAGATAATCATATGATTTTTATCTTTCAATTTGTTAATGTGGTGTATCACATTGATTGATTTGTGAATATTGAAGAATACTTGCATCCCTGGGATAAAGCCTACTTGGTCATGATGTATGATCTTTTTAATATGTTGCTGGATTTTGTTTCCTAGAATTTTGTTAAGAATTTTTGCATCTTTTTTCATCAGTGATATTGGCCTGTAGTTTTCTTTTTTTGTGGCATCTTTGTCTGGTTTTGGTATTAGCGTGATGTTAGCCTCATAGAATGAGTTTGGCAGTTTGCCTTCCTCTGCAATATTCTGGAAGAGTTTGAGTAGGATAGGTGTTAGTTCTTCTCTAAATTTTTGGTGGAATTCACCTGTGAAGCCATCTGGTCCTGTGCTTGCATTTGTTAGAAGATTTTTTATTACATTTTTTTATTTCCATGTTTGTGATGGGTCTATTAAGATTTTCTATTTCTTCCTGGTTCAGCTTTGGAAGGTTGTACTTTTCTAAGAATTTGTCCATTTCTTCCAAGTTGTCCATTTTATTGGCATATTGTTGCTGATAGTGGTCTCTTATGATCCTTTGTATTTCTGTGTTGTCCATTGTGATTTCTCCATTTCCATTTCTAATTTTGTTGATTTGATTATTCTCCCTTTTTTTCTTGATAAGCCTGGCTAATAATTTGTCTATTTTATTTATCTTCTCAAAGAACCAGCTTTAAGTTTGTTGATTTTTGCTATGGTTTCCTTTATTTCTTTTTCATTTATTTCTGCCGTAATTTTTATGATTTCTTTCCTTCTACCAATCCCAGGGTTCTTTGTTTCTTCTTCTTCTAGTTGCTTTGGATAGCTCAGCTGGTAAAGAATCTGCCTGCAATGCAGGAGACCTGGGTTCAATCCCTGGGTTGGGAAGATCCCCTGGAGAAGGGAAAAGCTACCCACTCCAGTATTCTGGCCTGGAGAATTCCATGGACTGTATAGTCTATGGGGTCGCAAAGAGTCGGACAAGACTGAGCAACTTTCACTCACTAGGTTAGGTTATTTTTTTATTTTTCTCTTGTTTCTTTAGTTAAGCTGGTACTGCTTTTACTGACCCCCATAGGTTTTGGGTTGTTGTGTTTTCATTTTCATTCGTTTCTATGCATATTTTGATTTGCTTTTTTATTTCTTCTGTAATTTTTTGGTTATTCAGAAGTATATTGTTTAGCCTCCATATGTTTATGTTTTTTAAAGTTTTTTTTCCTGTAGTTTACATCTAATCTTACCACACTATGATCAGAAAAGATGCTTGAAATCATTTCAATTTTTTTAAATTCACCAATGCAAGATTTATGGCCCAGGGTGTGAACTAACCTGGATAATGTTCCCTGTGCACTTGACATAAAGGTGAAATTCATTGTTTTGGGCTGAAATGTCCTATAGATATCAATTAGGTCTAACTGGTCCATTGCATCATTTAAAGTTTGTGTTTCCTTGCTAATTTTCTGTTTAGTTGATCTACCCATAGGTGTGAGTGGGATATTAAAGTCTCCCACTATTATTGTGTTACTGTTAATTTCCCATTTCATACCTGTTAGCATTTGCCTCACATATTGAGGTGCTCCTATGTTGGATGCATATAGATTTATAATTGTTATATCTTCTCTTTGGATTGATCCTTTGATCATTATGTAGAGTCCTTCTTTGTCTCTCTTCACAGCCTTTATTTCAAAGTCTATTTTATCTGATATGTGTATTGCTACTCCTGCTTTCTTTTGGTCTCCATTTGCATGAAAGATCTTTTTCCAGTCCTCCACTTTCAGTCTGTATGTGTCCCTTGTTTTGAAGTGGGCCTCTTGTAGACAGCATATATAGGGGTCTTGTTTTTGTATCCATTCAGCCAGTCTTTGTCTTTTGGATGGGGCATTCAACCCATTTATATTTAAGGTAATTATTGATAAGTATGATACAATTGTCATTTACTTTGTTGTTTTTGGGTTCAAGTTTATAAATCTTTTCTGTTTCCTGTCTAGAGAAGATCCTTTAGCATTTGTTGAAGAGCTGGTTTGGTGGTGCTGAATACTCTCAGCTTTTGCTTGTCTGTAAAGCTTTTGATTTCTCCTTCATATTTGAATGAGATCCTTGCTGGGTACAGTAATCTGAGTTGTAGGTTTTTCTTTCATCACTTTAAGTATGTCCTGCCATTCCCTTCTGGCCTGAAAAGTTTCTATTAAAAAATCCGCTGTTATCCTTATGGGAATCCCCTTGTGTGTTATTTATTGCTTTTCCCTTGCTGCTTTTAATATTTGCTCCTTGTGTTTGATCTTCATTAATTAGATTAATATGTGTCTTGGAGTGTTTCACCTTGGGTTTATCCTGTTTGGGACTCTCTGGGTTTCTTAGACTTGGGTGGCTATTTCCTTCCCTATTTTAGAGACGTTTTCAACTATTATCTTCTGAAGTATTTTTTCATGGCCTTTCTTTTTGTCTTCTTCTTCTGGGACTCATATGATTCGAATGTTGGGGCATTTAACATTGTCCCAGAGTTCTCTGAGGTTGTCTTCATTTCTTTTAATTCTTTTTTCTTTTTTCCACTCTGCTTCATTTATTTCCACCATTCTATCTTCCACCTCACTTATCCTATCTTCTGCCTCAGTTATTCTACTGTTGGTTCTCTCCAGAGTGCTTTTGATCTCAGTTATTGCATTATTCTTTATTGATCCACTCTTTTTTATTTCTTCTAGGTCCTTGCTAAAAAAAAAATTTTTTTTTTTTTTTGCATCTTCTCAATCCTTTTCTCTAGTCTATTTATCTGTAACTTCATTTTGTTTTCAAGATTTTGGATCATCTTTACTATCATTATTCTGAATCCTTTTTCAGGTAGACTCCCCTATCTCCTCTTTGGTTTGGCTTGGTGGGCATTTATCACGTTCCTTTAATGCTGAATATTTCTCTGCCTTTTCATTTTGCTTAGGTTACTGTGTTTGGGGTGGCCTGTCTGTATGCTGGAAGTTTGTGGTTCCTCTTTATTGTTGAGGTTGTTCCCTGGGTTTGGGGGTAGGGGGCGTGGACTTGTGGCTTGTCAAGTTTTCCTGGTTAGGGAAGCTTGTGTCAGTGTTCTGGTGGATGGAGCTGGATCTCTTCTCTCTGGAGTGCAATGAAGTGTCCAGTAGTGAGTTTTGAGGTGTCTGCGAGTTTGGTGTGACTTTAGGCAGCCTGTATTTTAATGCTCAGGGCTATGTTCCTGTGTTGCTGGAGAATTAGCATGGTTTGTCTTGCTCTGGAACTTGTTGGCTCTTGGGTGGAGCTTGGTTTCAGTGTAGGTACGGAGGCTTTTGGATGAGCTTTTGTCATTTAATGTTCCCCCGAGTCAGGAGTTTTCTGGTGTTCTCAAGTTTTGGATTAAGCCTCCTGCCTCTGGCTTTCAGTCTTATTCTTACAGTAGCCTAAGGACTTCTCCATCCATACAGCACAGATGATAAATCATCTAAGTTAGTGGTGAAAAGATTCTCCACAGTGAGGAACATGCAGAGAGGTTCACAGAGTTACATAGAGAAGAGAAGAGGGAGGAGGGAGATGGAGTGACCAGGAGGAGTAGAGAGGGAGTCAAAAGGGGAGAGACCAATCTGGCCAGTAATCAGCTCCCTAAGTGTTCTCCACAGCCCAGAACACCCAGAGAGATTCACAGAGAAGAGAAGGGGAATGGGGGAGATAGAGGTGACCTGGGAGAGAAAAAGGAAAGTTAAAAGGGGAGAGAGCAATCAAGCCAGTAATCACACCCCTAAGTAAAAATGGGCACTGAAGATTAGATTCTTAAAGGTACAAAATTGATAACAAATACCAAAAAGCAAAGATTACAAATCTAGAGTGGAGGTATGACTCTCAAAAACACAATATTAAAAATATAAAACAAAATCAATCACAAAAATTATAAAAAATACACACACGAAATTTGCTTTAAAAATAGGGTTCTCTTTTTGCAAGGTAATAGTAGATTATAAAATGAAAATTAAAGGAGTAATAAAGAACTTAAAATATTTTTTAATTTAAAAAATTAAAAAATAGTAATAGTAAAAATATATCTAGAAATTTCTCTGGAGCTGTTAAGGGCAGTGTGAGGTCAGTTCAGTTTCAGATAGTTCCTTGCTCCAGCTTATACTTCTTCTCAAGGTCTATAGGCCCCTTTCAATGTTTGCTGCTGCTAAGTCGCTTCAGTCGTGCCTGACTGTGCGACCCCATAGACAGCAGCCCACCAGGCTCCCCCATCCCTGGAATTCTCCAGGCAAGAACACTGGAGTGGGTTGCCATTTCCTTCTCCAATGCATTAAAGTGAAAAGTGAAAGTGAAGTTGCTTAGTCGTGTCTGACTCTTAGCGATCCCATGGACTGCAGCCTACCAGGCTCCTCCATCCATGGGATTTTCCAGGCCAGAGTACTGGAGAGGGGTGCCATTGCCTTCTCCCTTTCAATGCTTAGTCAATGCTAACTACAGGATTTTAATCTGTTGCACCTGTCACTTCCAGAGCGGTTCCCTCTTCTTTGTTTATTTTGGCTTCCTCTGTTTGCAAGTCTCTTCAGCGTCTAATTTCTGCCCTGACACAAGGACGTGAATGTGGTCACTTATTTAGGCTCACTTGTTCAGTTGTGCTGTGGAGAGGGATGAACACTGCAAACAAATATCACTGGCGTGTGTGGGAAGTGCTTGCAGTGTTTAGACCACACTGGGTTTGCCCCAGCTCACAGCACATGTGCTTTCCCAGTTGCTCTGCCGGGGAATTGTCCAAAGCAGGCCCTGGGTTTCATGCACTTCCCAGGTCTAAGCTACTCAGGTTCAGGTTCTTGGGTACTCCACAAAGGCACAGACTTGGTTGGGCATGCGTTGTTTTGCCCTTCCAATGTCCGAGCAGCTCAGGTGACTAGTTGCTTTGTGAGCGCACTGTCCCAGGTGGGCGGTCCATCTTAATCACCTCCCCAGTCCCAGCCGCCCAGTTTCCTGGGTGCACCACAAAAGCACCGTCTCTGGTGTGCTGTGTTTCTCCTCTGAGGAGCTGATCTCTTGCTGCAACCCTCCTGGCAGATGTCAACCATCCAGGATCCCAGGAAGACTTGGTTAGCAACTGGGAGCCTGCTCACCATTTGGTGGAGAATTTCGTCTCTGGGGTCAAGACCGTCCCTTGCCTTCTGGCTCTGGCTGTCGCCTGCCTGCCTCTCTGCCTCCGTCAAGGAAATGGGCCAGTCCACAGCTGGCTAGCTCTCCTTTGGTATTCGCTCAATCCTTTGTTCTGTGAGCAGGCCAGGCTGCGCCTTAGATTAGAGCTTTTTGAGGGAAAGTTCTCTTTCTCTCTCTCTTTTTTTTCCTCTCTCTGGATATAGCCCCACAGTTTGGGTTGCTATCTCATGTTAGCTCCCTCAGATTGTCCTCAGGGCATTCAGGCCTGGTCCTTACCCTAAGCATGCAACCTGTGCCTCCCTGTTCACCCCCCGCTCACTGGTGGCGGCAGAAAGCATCCGGGCTTCTTCACTGGGAGTTGTGGTTAGGTGGTATTCTGTGGGGTTTTTTTGTTTGTTTGTTTGTTTTTTTATTCCTGATTGTGTTGCCCTCTGAGATTCCAAAACTCCCCACAGACCCACTGGTAAGAGGGTTTCCTGGTGTTTGGAAATTTCTCCTTCACGACTCCTTCCCTGGGACAGGTCTCCATCCCTGACTCTTTTGTCTCTCTTTTTGTCTTTTATATTTTGTCCTACCTCCTTTCAAAGAGAATGGGCTGGCTTTCTGGGTGCCTGGTGACGTCTGCCAGTGTTCAAAAGTTGTTTCGTGGAAGTTGCCCAGCATTCAAATGACCTTTTGATGAATTTGTGGGGGAGAAAGTGATCTCCCCATCCTATTCCTCCACCATCTTAGGACTGCCTCCCACCTCTGGTATTCTTGCCCAGAAAATCCCATGACAGTGGAGCCTGGTGGGCTACAGTCCATGGAATCACAGAGTCAGACACAACTGAGCAACTAATACACACTTTCTATTGAATTGTCAGAGTTTTTAATATATTTTTGATATGACTTTGGTACATATATGTATTAATTTTATTTGACACCAATGTACTTAGCAGGCATTCATCTTTTCTTAGTGATATCTTTTGAAGACAATATTAGTTTGTCTCTCAGTCATGTCTGACTCTTTGTGACTCCATGTACTGCAGCACACCAGACTTCCCTGACTCAGCACACTTTTATGGTCCAGCTCTTACAAGCATGCATGACTACTGGAAAAGCCATAGCTTTGACTAGACAGAATTTGTCAGCAAAATAATGTCTCTACTTTTTAATATGCTGTCTAGGTTGGTCATTGCTTTTCTTCCAATTAGCAAGTGTCTTTTAATTTCATGGCTGCAGTAACCATCTGCAGTAATTTGGGGGACCAAGAAAATAGGGTCTTTCACTGTTTTTATTGTTTCCATAAACAGTTTAGTTTAATGTGTCTTAGCTAATAAATCTTTGCTTATCCTGTATATGCTTTTCTCCCTAAATTTTTACCTTTCCTTTTTAAGTATAAGGCTAATTATAAGTTTATTTTTGTTGGTTGTGAAAAGAAAGAATAGGTTCATTGCTTATCATGGCTATCCAGTTGTTTCACCAGTGTTTGATGAACAGATTGTCCTTTCCAAATTGACACTATTTTAAAGAATCTATTGGCCATATACATGTGGGTGGACTTGTACATCCCCTGTTCTGGAAAAGTTCATTGAGCTATGCGTGTTTGTTTATGCCACTAGCACATTGTCTTGAGTAGAATAGCCCTGTAGTAAGATTTGAAATCAGACAGTGAAATCCTCCAACCATTTTTTCTCTTTCAAAATTGTTTTTCTATATTTATTTTTCTTTACATCTCCAAATGTAAATGATCAATGTATTTTTTAAAATGCTGGAAATTTGATTGAAATTGCTTTGAATTTGTGAATCTATTTGGGGTGAATGATATGTTAGCAATATTAAGTCATCCAATTCATGATTACAATACATTTCCCCACTTAGGTCTCTTTAGTTTCTGTAAATGTGACTTATGCTTTTCAGTGTACAAGTGTTGTACATAATAGATTAAATATAGTCCCTTTTTTTGAGGAGAAGCCAATGAGTGACAGAAAATATTTTAAAATCTAGAGAAACAGATTCTGCAGAAACAGAATTGAATCTTGAAAATATAAAGAACTCTAAAGACATATAAGGAAGTTTAGGAGGAAAATTGCTCTGTATCCTGTTTGTTGTCATGGTACATGAATCTATCCAAATTTCAATATGTATAAAAATATACACCTAAAATAGTGTTATTAATCACTATTGGGCTTCCCTGATGGCTCAGATGGTAAAGAATCTAGCTGAAATGTGGGAAGCCTGCGTTCAATCCCTGGGTTGGAAAGATCCCCTGGAGGAGAGTAAGGCAACCCACTCCAGTATGCTAGCCTGGAGAATCCCCATGGACAGAGGAGCCTGGCGGGCTTCAGTCCTTGGGGTAGCAAAGAGTTGGATACAACTCAGCGTCCAAGCACACATTATCATTGTTCCTTAACTAATCATTGATGTTGTTTATATAAATCTGCATAATTTCCACCAAGGGTTTCCTTTTTCCTTTCTTAAGTTTTCTGCTCCCACTGCTCAAAGCGCTTCTTTAGTATGTATAGTACAAAGGTCCTGTTGGTGACAAATCCTCTATACCTCTGCTATTTAAAACATGTGTAGGACATCTTGATTGTCCATGTATATTTTTGCTGATTATAGAATTCTAGGGAGCAAATTTTTTTTAAATCACATCAAAGATATTGCTTTATTGATTTCTGGCTTTCATAATTCTGTGTGAGGGTCTGTCCTCAGGTTTACTGTTGCCCTTTTAAAAATAATTTATTTTCATCCTCAATTATTTTTTGGATTTTCTATCTTCTATTTAAGGCAATTTGATTCTGATGTGCTTAAATAATTAATTATACACCCAATTAATCCAAATACTTCCTGGAATTTAATCAAATTCTATATTGTATTATAGATATAGTACATAAATTTGGAAAATTTTTCTCACAATTTTTTCTTAAAACACAATTTCTTGCCATATTACTTCTTAACTGTCCCTTCTTTCTGGAATTCCAAAGTTTATGCTGGGCATCCCTGGTGATTCTAGTGGTAAAGAATCCAACCTGCCAATGCAGGAGACACCAGTTCCATCAGTAGGCTGGGAAAATCCCCTGGAGTTAGAAATGGCTACATGCTCCAGTATTCTTGCCTGGAAAATTCCATGGAGAGAAGAGTCTGATGGGCTATAGCCCATGGGGTCCAAAGAGTCTGACATGACTTAGTGACTTAGTTCAGTTCAATTGCTCAGTCATGTCAAACTCTTTACGGCCCCATGCACTGCAGCACGTGAGGCTTCCCTGCCCATCACCAACTCCTGGAGGTTGCTCATCTCATGTCCATTGAGTTGGTGACACCATCCAACCATCTCATCCTCTGTTGTCCCCTTTTCCTCCTGCCTTCGATATTTCCCAGCATCACCGTCTTTTCCAATGGGCCAGTTCTTCACATCAGGTGGCCAAATTATTGGAGTTTCAGCTTCAGCATCAGTCCTTCCAATGAATATTCAGAACTGATTTCCTTTAGGGTGGACTGGTTGGATCTCCTTGCAGTCCAAGGGACTCTCAAGAGTCTTCTCCAACACCACAGTTCAAAAGCATCAATTCTTTGCCACTCAGTTTTCTTTATAGCCCAACCCTCACATTCATACATGCTGCTGCTGCTGCTGCTGCATCGCTTCAGTCGTGTCCGACTCTGCACGACGCCATAGACGGCAACCCACCAGGCTCCTCTGTCCCTGGGATTCTGCAGGCAAAATACTGTAGCGGGTTGCCACTTCCTTCTCCAGAACACATCCATACATGACTACTGGAAAAACCATAGCTTTGACTAGATGGACCTTGGTTGGCAAACATATGTCTCTGCTTTTTAATATGCTGCCTAGGTTGGTCATAGCTTTTCTTTCAAGGAGTAAGTGTGTTTTAATTTTGTGGTTGCAGCCACCATCTGCAGTGATTTTGGAGCCCCCCCCCCAAAAAAAATAATAAAGCCCCTCACTGTTTCCATTGTTTCCCCATCTATTTGCCATGAAGTGATGGGACTGGATGTCATGATCTTAGTTTTATGAATGTTGAGTTTTAAGCCAACTTTTTCACTCTCCTCTTTTACTTTAATCAAGAAGCTCTTTAGTTCTTCTTTGCTTTCTGCCATAAGGGCGGTGTCATGTGCATATCCGAGGTTATTGATATTTCTCCCAGCAATCTTGATTCCAGCTTGTGCTTCTTCCAGTCCAGCATTTCTCATGATGTATTCTGTATAATAAGTTAAATAAGCAGGGTGAAATATACAGCCTTGACATACTCCTTTCCCAATTTGGATCCAGTCTGTTTTTCCATGTCCAGTTCTAGCTGTTGCTTCCTGATTTGCATACATATTTCTCAGGAGGCAGGTAAGGTGGTCTAGTATTCCCATCTCCTGAAGAATTTTCCACAGTTTGTTGTGATCCACACAGTCAAAGTATTCTTGCCTTGAACCCCATGAATAGTATGAAAAGCCTTAGTGACTGAACAATAAACTTTATGTTAGAATCTGACAGTATTCCTTCATGTATCTCATGCTTCTGCTGTGTTTTATTTGGCTACTTTTAAATTATTTTTCTCTGAGATTCATATTTCTATTAATAGTTTCCATTGATTTTCTTCTTTTGCTGTTTTCTTCTTATGATAAATCAGCCAATGAATCCTTAATTTCAGTTACTATTTTTTCAGATTTACTTTGCCTATTTGAATCTTTTTAAGTAACTATACCAAAAAAAAAAAAAAGATCTTAATGACCCAGATAACCACGATGGTGTGATCACTCACCTAGAGCCAGACATCCTGGAGGGTGATGTCAAGTGGGCCTTAGAAAACATTAATGAACAAATCTAGGGGAGGTGATGGAATTCCCATTGATCCATTTCAAATCCTAAAAGATGATGCTGTGAAAGTGCTGCAATCAAAATGCCAGCAAATTTGGAAAAATCAGTAGTGGCCACAGGACTGGAAAACGTCAGTTTTCATTCCACTCCCAAAGAAAGGCAATGCCAAAGCATGTTCAAATTACCACACAGTCGTACTCATCTCACACACTAGCAAAGTAATGTTCAAAATTCTCTAAGCTAGGTTTCAACAGTATGTGAACTGAGAAGTTCCAGATGGTCAAGCTGGATTTAGAAAAGGTAGAGGAACCAGAGATCAAATTGCCAACATTCGCTGGATCATAGAAAAAGCAAGAGCATTCCAAAAAAAAAGCTACTTCTGCTTCATTGACTACACTAAAGTCTTTGACTGTGTGGATCATAATAAATTGTGGAAAATTATTAAAGAGAAGGGAATACCAGATCACCTTACCTTCCTCCTGAGGAATCTGTATGCAGGTCAAGAAGCAACAATTATAACTGGACATGGAAAAACAGACTGTTTCCCAATTGGGAAAGGAATATATCAAGGCTGTATATTGTCGCTTTACTTACTTAACATATACAAGCATTGATCATGTGAAATGCCAGACTGGATGAAGAACAAGCTGAAATCAAGATTGAACAGAGAAATAGCAATAACTTCAGATAAGCGGATTACACCACTCTTATGGCAGAAAGCAAAGAAGAACTAAAGAACCTCTTGATGAAGGTGGAATAGGAGAGTGGCAAAGCTGGCTTAAAACACAGCATTCAAAAAACTAAGAACGTGGCTTCCAGTCCCATTGCTTCATGCAAATAGTTGGGGAAACAGTGGAAACAGTGACAGACTTTATTTCACTGGGCTCCAAAATCACTGCAGATGGTGACTGCAGACCATGAAATTAAAAGATGCTTGCTCCTTGGAAGAAAAGCTATGACCCACCTAGACAATATATTAAAAAGCAGAGACATTACTTTGCTAACAAAGGTCCATCTAGTCAAAGCTATGGTTTTTCCAGTACTCATGTATGGAAGTTAGAATTAGACTGTAAAGAAAGCTGAGTGCCAAAGAATTGATGCCTTTGAACTGCAGTGTTGGAGGTGATGCTTGAGAGTCCCTTGAACTGCAAGGAGATCCAACCAGTCCATCCTAAAGGAAATCAGTCCTGAATATGCATTGGAAGGACTGATGCTGAAGCTGAAACTCCAGTACTTTGGCCACCTGATGCGAAGAACTGACTCAGTAGCAAAGACCCTGATGCTGGGAAAGACAGAAGGCAAGATATAGGGGATGACAGAGGATGAGATCGTTGGAGGGCATCACTGACTCGATGGACATGAGTTTAAGCAAGCTCTGGGAGTTGGTGATGGACAGGGAAGCCTGCCCTGCTGCAATCCACAGGGTCACAAAGATTTGGACACAACTGAGCAACTGAACCTAACTGAAATGAAGTAAATATTTCTTTATTGAATTTGTGTGTGCTTAGTCACTCAGTCATGTCTGACTCTTAGCGACCCCATGGACTGTAGCCTGCAAGGCTCCTCTGTCCATGGGGATTCTTCAGGCAAGAATACTGGAGTGGATGGCCTTGCCATCCTCCAAGGGATCTTCCCCACCCAGGAGTTGAACCCAGGTCTCCCGCATTACAGGTGGTTTCTTTACAGTCTGAGCTATCAGGGTAGAAAATTACCAGTTTTTAATCCAACAAATTGAACTTTTTCTCCATTTTTCTTAACATGTTTATAGGAGTAATACTAAGATCTTTTCTGCTATTTTTAACATATGAACTACATAAATTCATGGTGGTATTGCCTCTTTTCTTGGACCTCATTTTCTTGCTTTGGATCATATATCCTTGCTCCTAAACATATCTCTCAATTTTTACTTAATGTCAGACATTGTTTCTAAAGTGGCAAGGAGGTTGAACTTGAGATGCATTTCCCTGAGATAATGTAGCTTTTTCTATTTTAGGTAGCCAATATTGGACTGATTACCTTGATTCAGTCAAGAATTAAACGTGACCAGGAATCTGTTGAAGCTTGCAGTACTATCATTTTCTCTCTGGTTTCAAAGATCTTAAGAGTATGACCTGTCTTGTGCTTGTTGAATATCTGTCCCTCTGTCGAGACTTCGATTTTTAAGGACTGTTTAACTATGTGAATTTCATGTTTCCATCCCAACTCCGAGCTGCCTAGCACTCAGTCTACTGGGGGAAATTTGGCAGCTCTGCTGTTAGGCTCTCCAGATTTCAAACTGTCACATTAGCCAATGTGGCAATCAAAAGCTCCACTGGCTTATCTTTACCCCAGCAGAGCCTTTCTGCTTAAGGCAAGCCTGATTCTCTGTCCCTGCCCAGATCTGCAAATGCCCTTGGAGAAAAATGGGGAGTTGGGATGGGGAGCAAACATCCCCTTACCTGGAAACGTCTCTTTTCTGTCTAATGCATTTTAAAAATACTGTTTTTGTAATAACCTTTTCCCTAGTTTAAATAGTGGAAATTACTTACTTTGTAGAAGCCTCCATAGCTTCTACACAATAATTGAAAGCAGAAATATGTCTGATTGATGTTTAAGCAGGTTTTGGTAAATATTTTAGGGATACGTTGCATGACTGAAGATGACATATCACATCACCTACCTTTAAAATGAAACTTGTTAATAGACAAAGATCAAGGAATATTACCCAGAAAATGCAGAATTTTCTAAATCCAATTACTTAGTCTTTAAAGGACATAAAGAATGTCAATTCAGAAATAATTTCACCTGTCTACTACAAAGTACTTACAAACTATTGAAATGACTAGATACTGAGTATAGTTATAAAATTGTGAATTGTATAAAAATTGTATATTTTCCCTTGATCATTAATGTAAATAACTCTTTCATTTACTTTTCATGGTCCTTTAGTTACCTGTATTCCTCAAACATTTATTAATGATCTACCCAAAAGAAAAATAACAGGGTAAACAAGGCCAGTGAGGTCCCAAATTAAAAATAATTCTTCTGAGTGTGTGTGTGCATGCTAAGTCATTTCAGTTGTGTTCAACTCTTTGCGACCCCATGGACTGTAGCCCACCAGCCTTCTATATCTGCAGGATTCTCCTGGCAAGAATACTGGAGTGGGTTACCATGCCCTCCTCCAATTCTTTTGAGTTCATTCCGTAAAAAAAGAATACAAAAAATTAACTGTTTAGCTCAGGTAACCCAGTTAATAGATTCAAATTATCAACTACTAATAGCTTTTTAATGTTTCCTTAGTAAACTCACAATAATAAGCTCTGTCAAGACTGCTTCTTCTCCTCCTGCTCTTTAATCTTTTTCTTTTTCTTTTAAAATTGACCTTGACTCCACTATTTAAAGCACAAGAAAGGAAAAAAACTGAGGCAAGTAGCATCCTCATCTTGCTTAGCTCAGAGGTTTTACTTTAGCATTCCCTCATTCTTTGAGCAAATCAAAGCTAGTCTAGTACATAGTAGCTATTAAATAAATATTTCTTCAATAATTAATGAATCTCATTTAGGGAATACAGAATTAAATTATTGAAGAAATTAAAAAAATAATTTTAAGATCAGGAGCCATTGAGAAAATTATTTTATTTTAGATAACACAATATTTTCAAGTCAGTTTAGTAGTTTTTAAAAATCATTTGAATAGAATGGAGTATTTAGCACCCAACTATCATCAGTGTTATCTCTCTTTCATGCCTAATGTTTATCCAAACTAGAAAGCATGCATCCATAGGCTTATCTGTCTTTTCCCAATCAACATAAAGTAGGCCAAATTTGCATTTCATTATGAAATCAATCCATAATAGTTTATAATTTTATTAAAATATTCTCAAGGAGATCCAACAAGTCCATTCTGAAGGAGATCAGCCCTGGGATTTCTTTGGAAGGAATGATGCTAAAGCCGAAACTCCAGTACTTTGGCCACCTCATGCGAAGAGTTGACTCATTGGAAAAGACTGATGCTGGGAGGGATTGGGGGCAGGAGGAGAAGGGGATGACAGAAGATGAGATGGCTGGATGGCATCACTGACTCGATGGACGTGAGTCTGAGTGAACTCCGGGGGTTGATGATGGACAGGGAGGCCTGGTGTGCTGCGATTCATGGGGTCTCAAAGAGTCGGACAAGACTGAGTGATTGAACTGAACTGAAAATATTCTCAGGAACATTGTATCTTACTGAAATCCAATAATTTCCAGTATGTTTGTCTCCAAAATACTGATTTCCCTCTGTTGTTGTCTGAATGTGTGTGTCCCCCAAAATTCATCCAATGTGATGATATTTGAAGATGAGACCTAAACAGGAGGAAAAGCAAGATATTGAAAGCTATGGAAACATGTTCCCTTAAAAAAGTTAAAGAAATAATTTATGTTTGACCCTAAGAGGAGGCAAGACTAAGGGCACTCTTTATATATATCTTCAAATGGTTCATGGAACCCATTAAAATGAATAAGAAGACAGGAGATATGTTTCTTTAGAAGGCTGAACTTAATGGATTATATAATGACAGAAGCAGAATTTACAAAAAAAGGGAATTTTTTCCATATAAAAGACAAGAAATATCTGTCTACATAAATTAGTGGTTTCAACCAGGGATGATTTTATGCCAAATTGGACATTTAGTAGAGTCTGGAGACATTTTATCACAAGTCTGAATGAGGGAGGGGAGAGGGTCATTGGCATCTAGTCTGCTGATGCTAGAAATGCTGATAAACAGCCTACAGTGCACGGGCCAGCACCCACAACAGAGAATCACCCAGTCTGAAATGGCACCAGCACCAAGATTGAAAAATGCTGGTCCAGATTTTGGAGATGCCAAGGAGTGAGGTCAGCTGTCCAACAGAGTGTCTGGGCTGTCCCTTTACTAACATGACTCAAAAAGAAATGGCAGCCTTGCAGCAGTAATGTATGAGTCTCTGGTTCCTTAGAGTGCATTCAAGAAAAATGCACTCTACTTCACAGAGTAAGATGTACTTGAATGAGAAGTTAAGTAATAGCACCAAATAGAATAAATGTGTAAGTTAAATACCTACCTTTAGATTTCAAAGGAATAGAGAGAATTTAAACATGAGGATTAAGTGTACAGAGTCTGGAGGTGTTCTTGGACTTCTGACCCTAGTTTTCATATTTTCTAATTAGTAGACTGGAAACAAAATATTTGGCCTTCGAAAGTTCCCACGTTCTCATCTATAATAAAGACCTAACTTTTAGAAAGTATGTAAATTAACACCTGAAAAGTGTTTATAACAATGTCTGGCATGAGAGACTTCCCTGGTGGTCTAGTGATTGGGACTTTGCCTTCCAATGTAGGTGGTGCGGGTTCAATCCCTGGTTGGTGAGCTAAGATCACTTCAAGGCCAAAAAACCAAAACGTTAAAGAAAAGAAAAGCAATATTGTAACAAATTAAATAAAGACTTTAAAAATGGCCCACATCAGAAAAATCTTTGAAAAAAAAAAAAAAAGAATGTCTGGCATATAATATTAGCTTTTAAGACGATGATGGGAGGGTAGTTTGGGGGAGAATGTATACATGTGTATGTATGACTAAGTCCCTTTACTGTTCACCTGACACTATCACAACATTGTTAATCATCTATATTGGGATACAAATATAAAATAAAATCCCAATACAAAATACAAAGTTTAAAATAAATAAATAAAAATATGAGGATAACATTGAGAGATTCAGAGACGTTTTTATGGAGAAGTAGAGATTTGAGTTGAAATTATAGAATAAACAAACTTTAATAAATTTTTAAAAGGAATAAAAGCTGTATTTTGTAGGAGGAAAGCATCAGGCCATACTGAATGAAATACAGCAAATGTCCTCACCCCATCTCTTTTCCTTACCCCCCTCAGGGCTACCTTTCTATTCTCGAAACTTCATATGTAGTTGTTTCCTGCCTGAATTAGGAGCTACATAATGAGGCTTAAATAGGAGAAGACACAAAAATTAACCTTTTTATGCTGTAAAAAATTTTTTCTGCATTTCATATGTCAATGCACTTCAATTGTTAAACCATTTTTGATGTTTTTAAAGTATTGCTAAAATACAGGTATCAATTATGCAATATCTCACGTGAATTAAATGATTAAGCTAGTATTAATATAAAAAGCAAATTTGGAAAACTCAGCAGTGGCCACAGGACTGGAAAAGGTCAGTTTTCATTCCAATCCCAAAGAAAGGCAATGCCAAAAAATGCTCAAACTACCGCACAATTGCACTCATCTCATATGCTAGTAAAGTAATGCTCAAAATTCTCCAAGCCATGCTTTAGCAAACCGTGAACCGTGAACTTCCAGATGTTCAAGCTGGTTTTGAAAAGGCAGAGGAACCAGAGATCAAATTGCCAACATCCACGGGATCATGGAAAAAGCAAGAGAGTTCCAGAAAAACATCTATTTCTGCTTTATTGACTATGCCAAAGACTTTCACTGTGTGGATCACAATAAACTGTGGAAAATTCTGAAAGAGATGGGAATGCCAGACCCCCTGACCTGCCTCTTAAGAAACCTGTATGCAGGTCAGGAAGCAGCAGTTAGAACTGGACATGGAACAACAGACTGGTTCCAAATAGGAAAAGGAGTACTTCAAGGCTGTGTATTGTCACCCTGCTTATTTAACTTCTATGCAGAGTACATCATGAGAAATGCTGGGCTGGAAGAAGCACAAGCTGGAATCAAGATTGCCAGGAGAAATATCAATAACCTCAGATATGCAGATGACGCCACCCTTATGGCAGAAAGTGAAGAGGAACTAAAAGCTTCTTGATGAAAGTGAAAGAGGAGAGTGAAAAAGTTGGCTTAAAGTTCAACATTCAGAAAACAAAGATCATGGCATCTGGTCCCATCACTTCACGGGAAATAGATGGGGATACAGTGGAAACAGTGTCAGACTTTATTTTGGGGGGCTCAAAAATCACTGCAGATAGTGATTGCAGCCATGAAATTAAAAGACGTTTACTCCTTGGAAGGAAAATTATAACCAACCTAGATAGCTTATTAAAAGCAGAGACATTACTTTACCAACAAAGGTCTGTCTAGTCAAGGCTATGGTTTTTCCAGGAGTCAGGTATGGATGTGAGAGTTGGACTGTGTAGAAAGCTGAGCACTGAAGAATTGATGCTTTTGAACTGTGGTGTTGGAGAAGACTTTTGAGAGTCCCTTGGACTTCAAGGAGATCCAACCAGTCCATTCTAAAGGAGATCAGTCCTGAGTGTTCTTGGGAAGGAAGGATGCTAAAGCTGAAACTCGAGTACTTTGGCCACCTCATGCGAAGAGCTGACTCCTTGTAAAAGACTCTGATGCTGGGTGGGATTAGGGGCAGGAGAAGAAGGGAACGACAGAGGATGAGGTGGTTGGATAGCATCACCGACTCAATGGACATGCTGCTAAGTCGCTTCAGTCCTGTCCGACTCTGTGTGACCCCGTGGACTGCAGCTTACCAGGCTCCTCCGTCCATGGGATTTTCCAGGCAAGAGTACTGGAGTGGGTTGCCATTGGACCTGAGTCTGAGTGAACTCCGGGAGTTGGTGATGGACAGGGAGGCCTGGCGTGCTGCAATTCATGGGGTCGCAATGAGTCGGACATGGCTGAGTGACTGAACTGAACTGTATATGAAAAGTATTTCATTTTCCAAGTGCATTATGCTTTAATGCCGAAAGCAAACAAATAAACTGCTGGTGAGTTTACTTGAGTGTCATGGTGAGTTGCCTGATGTCCCTGTCCCCAGTATGGGTTTGAATATATATTTTTTAACTAAAATCCAGAATAAACTTGCCTGTGTCTCTTTAAAGCATCACAAAAACATCATAATGCATCCTCATCTGGAAAATAGAAAGAATTCTACACATATCCTAAATTAACATAGTATAATAAATAACAAAATAAAACACCAAATGCATCCATCTACATATACAGGTGATTTTTTAAATAATTTCGTTTCAATGACAAATATTGCTTTCTTAGAAAATAAATAAAACTGGGGAACATAAGCAATTCTTCCAAGGTCATTCAGCACAATATTTTTAAAGGTAGAACCAGAAATGTAACCTTAATTTGAAACAAGATTTTCAAACTTGTTAATTCTATAAATCTTACTGATTGCTTTCAGGGTCAGGAAACATGGCCTCTTGGTGTAAGGTGATAACATAGGTAAATCATTGCCTGTCACAGGCCACACTTTAATTCTTAGAATTCTTTTTTTAGAAGTTTACAATCCTAGAGCATATTGCTTTTTTTCTTCTGTACAGTTTTCATCACCTATGATTCCCATGAATGAAAAACTGAAAAATCTTTAAAATTTTATTAATACTTGACAACCTTAAACATTTTTTTAAAATTTGGCAAAGAAAAATGTGTAATCTAAATGACAGCATCTCTGGGGTGAACATAGAGCAAATAAATATGATACAAATTGAAAGCATTATGAGCCAAATAACTTCAAACAGTGATTTAAGAGGGCAGTGAAAGGAGAGCATTATACTATGTGTGTTTGTGTGTAACACATCTTTTATGTATTAACTTTGTGAAAAACTGCCAATATTTCCTCTTTTAGCTCTACAGAATAGCTGAATCACAAGTGTCTATCTACTTTAAATAGTCTCACGATATTTTGAAAGAAATTTTAAAATTGATTTTAGTGCTCCGCCAGCATAGCTATAGTTGAGAGATAGAGTGGAAAATGCATACAAATTAGGTTATTTTGCAAATTGGTAGCATCTTCAATATTATCTTCCTCTTCTTAATGGATTTAAATTAGAAACACTAATGACTATACTAGCATATTTTGTGCTCAGTAGGAGACACTATGGAAGGGATACTTGGGTACATGTGGAGAGTGATAAACAGTTGAATATCATTAGCACTAAAATCAAAATAATGTTTCACTAAAGATGTGGATTTTTAAAGAAATGTCAATTGCATCTCAGAGAATTTTAAGTAAATGTATGAAGTAGTTGTAAAGCATTCTGAAATGAAGAACTTATTGAAAAGCATAATTTTCTTTCTACTAACAAAGTTTAAAAAATCTGTTCATCTCTGAATCATTCTCAAACAAGCCCTATCCTATGTTAGAAAAATATTATTCTAAACATATTTATTTCCCAGGTTTAGAAATATTTGCTTGTATTTTTCCTTTGCTTTCCTTTAGATGACCATTTCTATCTTTGAAAATTGGAATATGAAATGGCAGAGCCAAAGCATGTATGTTTGTTTACTCAAACAGAATTATTCTCCACTGGGAATTCATGACATGAACAAACAGGGGAATTTCATAGACTATAAATGCAGCAAACACAGCCAAGGGGACTAGCTGTGAAGTTGCTTCAGTCATGTCCAACTCTGTGCAACCCTATAGACGGCAGCCCACCAGGCTCCCCCATCCCTGGGATTCTCCAGGCAAGAACACTGGAGTGGGTTGCCATTTCCTTCTCCAATGCATGAAAGTGAAAAGTGAAAGGGAAGTCGCTCAGTTGTGTCCGACTCTTCGCGACCCCATGGACCACAGCCTACCAGACTCCTCTGTCCATGGGATTTTCCAGGCAAGAGTACTGGAGTGGGATGCCATCGCCTTCTCCGAGCTGGGAATTAAAAAAAAAAGAAAAAGAAAATCAGAAACAGGCTTCTCTCTTTCTCAGGTACTACACAATGTACATTTCTGCTTCTCTTGGTACATTTGTTGCATTTTTCTTTTTTTTTCCCCTACAGATTAGTGTACTCTGTCTGAACATTATAGGCTTTAGCCATCCAGACATGTAACCAATATGTCTTATAAGTTCAGCTTAGCACTAACTGCCCAGCTGCCCAGAGTTCTGCTATATACCACAGGTTCCCACTACTTAGGATGGAAAACATTAATCCAGATCAGCTCTTGTCTTCTTCTGGTTTGTGTCCATAAGCCTGATCTATTCAAGTGAAGTGATCATAAATACTGTGTCATAGTTAATGTCAAAAGTGTTGATTATCCAAAAAATATTCACGTTGACTAGATGATGAACTCTGTGCCTAATGAAGATAAAAAGGCAGTATTTGATCCCATGAACTACACAGTTTAGTGGAACAGAGACTTTCTTTCAAATAATCACATTAATTAAAGTATAATTACCTGACAAAAACTCAGAAGAAAACTGAGTTTTCTGAGAGAAAGCTCTGCATTCCATGAAAGTGCATGAAAAATGAAATTCATTGATTTGAAAGGTAAGGAAGGTTTTTCTGAGGAAGTGAAGTTAGAAATGTGATTAGAATAATGAATAGGAGTTTACCAAGTTAAAGAAGAAAGAAAGGTGAGAACAGCATTTCTGAAAAAGAAAAAACATGTGCAAAAGCCCTATGGTAGAAGACAGAATTGTGCACCAGACATTTTGTGAGGACCCCTCATAGTTATTGAAGAGAGGAGATGACTGGATTCATTGCAGGCTGAAGTGGTAGACAAGGGCCACTTCTACTTGATTCTACCAATGTTTGTCTTTATTCTTGATCCTTAGGATATGGGAGCCTTAGAAGAATTTTAAGTACATGGGTAACTTACTGAGATTTTTGTTTGAAAGATGTTCCTAATTGAAGTGAAGACAGCAGATGGAGAAAAAAGTAGATGCAAGACCAATTGTTAAGCAAGTTAATAGTGGAAATAAGGCATGATAGAAGTTTGGCCTAAAGACATGAATGAAAGAGTAGGAATAAGAGTGTTTAGAATTGAGGATTTTTAAGAACAAGACTGACATGACAAGATAATGTTCTACCCTAGCAATTGGAGACTATGCTAGAAAAGGGGCTAGGGACAGAGCATTAAAACTTACTGATATGTATGTACTACTGAAAGAGACAGGATTAAAGATGCCCATATTATATGTTCATTTCCCCCATGTGTTGAAGTCTTACCCTCAATGCTTAGAATGTGGCTTGTCTTGGAAATAAACATTTATAGAGTAACCAAGTCACAAGGACATCATTAAGGTAGGCATTAATCCATATAACAGGTATCCATAAAAAAGGAGAAATTTGAATATACAGAGGGAAGATAAGGTAGAGATACAGAGGGCAAAGATGACCATGACTCTCTTACATTTTGAGCATACATTTTTGGACAGTGTTTTCTTTCAAATAATTTACATTTTAAACATGCTATTAGCTATTTTTATATTTTTATTTGCTAAAATGATAAATACTAGTGTTGCAGCAAGCTAGCTCATGTTGAAAAAGGTAAAGTATAACCATGTCTGTGTCTGTTTCTTCTTATTTGTGTCATAATTCTCCAGGCTTTTCTACAACAACTTGTTGGGTTTTAATTTCTTATAAGTTTTCATAAAATGAAACTTTCCATGATGCTAAAACACACATAATTTTATGCCTACAACTTAGAAGCTCCTGTGAGCAGAGATATGATCAATCTGAATGTCAAAACTGCTGTTCACAAGTCGCACATCATTCTAAATTAATGCCATAGCTAGCTGCAAGATAAAAATTTTAAAAAGACATTACAATTTGAGATGCATTTTAAGTGAGGAATGATAATGGGGTTGAGAAGCAATGCAATTTCATATTTGAGTCAAATAACATTTTTTATAGCACACAGATGTAAGGACAAATTCCAGCATAAGCTCACAAATTAGTAAGAGAATTCCAAAAGTTTTAAAATCAACCTGATTTTCTAATTACGATTGCAACAGTTTTTTTTTTTTGCCAGAAAATGCAAATATACCTTTTGTTTCAAAGAAATCATTGAAAATCTACTTTTTTTTAAAAATCTACTTTTTTAAAGTTTTATATTACTAAAAGTGTACTAACATTAATTAGAGATATCATAACATGTGTCCAATTGTAATGAAAATGTGAAAGTTAAAGTGTTAGTCACTCAGTCGTATCCAACTCTTTGTGACCCCATGGACTATAGCCCGCCAGTCTCCTCTGTCCATGACATTCCCCAGGCAAGAATACTCAAGTCAGTTGCCATTCCCTTCTCCAGGGGATCTTCCTGACCCAGGAATCAAACCCAGGTCTCCCACACTGCAGGCAAATCTTTGCCATCTAGCCACCAAGGAAAAAATAAATTTGCCATTAATTGAATTTATTGAATGGCTCCCTTCTCTATTATTTGCAGTGCCAAATTACCTTATGTATATTATTTCTCTCTTTTCATGTAAACTATTGCAATGAAAAAGACAGAAAAAGGTAAAATCTTAAGTTTATTTCTTTGGAAATCTACCCTTATAAAAGCCAACAGCATCAAGATAGTGAATATTTGTAGAAGTGAAAGGCTTGCCCTCATTTCTCCACTCATTTATTACTGTACCTTGATAAAGGTAAGCACTTTCCTAATTTTTATCCCAACAGATTTGGTTTTGCCTATTGCAAAAAATTGTATGAATAGAGTACATGCTCTGTTGTGACTGACTTCTTTTACTCTAAATTATGTTTATGATATTCATTCATATAGGTGAACATACTAGGAGTTTGTACAGTACTAGTAGTCATCCATTTTCATTTCTATGTAGACTTACATTGCATTAAGATACCCTTAGAAAGACAAATATGTTTTCATTCATATGTGGAACCTAAAAAATGAAACAAAAGAACAATTATAACAAAACCAGAACAGACTCACAGGTACAGAAAACAGATGTTTGGTTTTGTGACTACAAAATATCATTAATTTTGATGTTGCCACTAAATGGATTGAGATTTTTTTCTTCCCTTCAAATTATTCACTTTTCATTGGAATCACCAAATTTTGTGTAATACGACGCTGCATATTACATGTTACTCAGGAAAATTTCAAAGCAAGGATTTTAGTAATATTCAGTATTAAGTGCATGCTATTTTCATTAGAAATTCCAAGTTCAAATAATCTACCAATACCAAATTATAGAACAAACAACCCTTCCATTTTTTCTGAGCTTCTTCAAAACTTTATGACCTGAAAAAGCAGTAAAAATAATGACAAGTGATGGGAAAACTTATCTACTACAAATGAAAAAGAAACATCATGAACAACATTCTTTCACAGATGTATTCCAAATAGAGTCTAGAAAAAAGGAGGTCTCTTGGTTTTCCTTCATTAATAAAATTCTATTTTTAAAATAAATCCTTGTTTTAGAGCAGTTTTAGATTCAGAGCCAAATTGAGAGGAAAGTAAAGATATTTCTCATATACTCCCTGTCTCACAAATGCATAGCTTCCCCCCACATCAACACCCTCCACCACAGCTGTACATTTGTTACAATTGATAAACCTGTAATAATAAATCAACCAAAGCCCTCTGTTTAATTAAAGTTTACATTGGTGTTGCATATTCCATGTCTTTGGAAAAATGTATATATTATGACATATATCCACCATTATAGCATCATACAGACTAGCTTCACGGTTCTAAAAATTCTCAGTGCTCCCCTTATTCACTCCTCCCTCCCATTAACTTCTGGCAACTTTTTTACAGTCTCCATTATTTTGTCTTTTCCAGAATGTTATATAGTGAGAATCATAAAGTATGCGGTCTTTTCAGTTTGGCTTCTTTCACTTAGCAATATACATTTAGGTTACTCTATGTCTTTTTGGCTGGCTTTATTATTACAGTTTGTGCATTCATCTTCTAAAGGACATCTTGATTACTTTCAAGTTTTGTCAATCACAAATAAAGCTACTATAAACCTCTGGGTGCTGGTTATTCTGTTGACATAACTTTTCAACTACCTTAAGTAAATACCAAGGAGTCATATCATTGGATCTTTTGGTAAGAGGATGCTTACTTTTATAAGAAATTCCAAACTGTCTTTGAAAGTGTGTGTCTGTACCATTTTTCATTCCCATGAACAAGGGAGAGTTCTTGTTTTTCCACATCCTCACTAGCATTTGATGTTTTTGGTGTTCCAGACTTTGGCCATTCTAACAGTTGTGTAGTAGTAGCTCACTGTTACTTTAATTTGCATTTCCCTGATAACAAGTGATGTGGAACATATCTTCATATGATTTTTGTCATCTGTATATCATTGGTGAACTATCTGTTAACTCTTTGGTCCATATTTTAACCCAGGTGTTCGATTTCTTATGATTAATTTTGAAGAGTTCTTTGTACATTTTGGATAGTAGTCTTTTATCAGATATGTCCTTTGCAAATACTAACACTTTCTCCCATTCTGAGGGAATCTATTGTTTGCCATTACTACCAAAGTTCTATGTTGTTTTATCTTTCCCAGTACAGTAAAACAGGATAAAAAATAAGACTTTTAAATATTGGAAAGGAATAAATAATCATTACAGTTGGTAATTTATACAACATATAAGCACAAACATACTAGTTGAAAATTATTAGATATGATAAAGTATTTCAATTTTTAAACCCACTAACTTTTTATTCATGAGTAATGGCAGAAACATGTAAAAGATATGAGAGAGGAAGAAAAGGAAGAAGAAGATGTTTACAACACAAGTCTGTAAAAGATTTGGTAATAATCTGTTTTGAAATGTCCAAATTCATAACGACAAACACATTAGAAAGCCAAATAATAGACTATACACCAGATTAATCCATTGAAGCACTTAATGTAATAAATTTTATTTTCTTTGCACATTTAACAATGTTTATTTTCACATTTAAAATATTTTCTCAAATATTTCAAACAAGACCTTCAAAGTAAACTTCTAACTCTAAACGAATACATGGAAGAGAAAATGTACAAAGAGGAATAAGGAAGCATTTTTAAAAGACTAACTAGGATCTTAATTTACCAGTTCTCAATGTCAATGAAAGGCAGAAGTCTTCAAAAGGAAATAGCTTGCAAAGTGCTAGTGGAATAAAAATAAAACACTCTAACTTATCAAATTTCAAATATGCTAACAGCAATGCTAAATAAAGTCATATGATAAAATATAATGATGCTAAAATATAGTTACCAAAAAATGTAAAAGAATAAAGTAACCATAGCAGAACTAAGATATATGTTTATATATACACACATGGGCACATATACGCACATATATGTGCATATATATACAGAAAGAGGTTTAATACAAGATCAGTATAGAATTTCAAACAACATACAAATGTTTAAAAACTAGCCTTGGAAAAATTATTGTATATATGGAGAATTGAGTTAAATATCTAATTCATACCACACACAAAAACATATTTCAGTCGGTTAAAAGTCAAAATGTATAACATAAAATTGTAAAAGTACTAAAAGCCATTAAAGGAAGAAAATGCAGGATAAAACTGTAATAATCTGGAGTTATTAACAGATAAATATTCTAAAAATATATGAACCAAAGATTAAAAAGAAAGTTTATTTAATCATATTTAAAAATCTATGCAGCAAAAGATACAATAAAAGGTTTAAAAGATAACACACACAAAAAAAATTATTATAAAATCTCTACCAAAATTAAACATGAGACACTTGGCAAATACATAGATGGTCAATAGAAGAAAAATATTGTACAAATGCTAAATTAACATGCATGAACATATTTGACCTCACCTGTAACAAGGAAATGCAAATTAAAGTCACAATGGGGTAACACCTTACTTGTATTACATTGGCAATGATTATAAAATACTGTAATAGTCCCTGATGGCAAGAATGTGGTAAAAATCATCATTCTGTACATATTAATGTTGAGAGAATAATTTAATACCGTTATTTGGAAGGAAAGTTGGCAGTTTCCCTCAACAATTAAAAAATACATGTAGGCAGTTCTAGTTCAAGATAATGAATAGTTCTCATGCTTCCCTTTCTTTATGCTAAAAAAATCATTAGTATATTTTAATACTTATTCACTTTAGAACAAGGTAGTTTAACTGGATTCATAAGGAATAAATTATAATCATGTAGTTAATCTCATGCCAGAGGTCTTGTTTTAAGTATCAAAATGAATGGATGTTTTTCATCAACCATAATCACAAATGAGTATCCATTACTCCATATCTTCATGTACATTTAATGTGGTTAAAATTTTTCATTTTTGTCATTGATATGTAGGTGAAAGAATATATTTTTAAACTACCTCCATTTTTGTCATATTGAGCATTTATATTTATCATCCATAAAAGTTTTCCCTTCTTTGAATATTAAAATATAATTTATAATAACAAAAATTTGCTAACAGCATAGAAGTTTACCAATAGAAAATTAAACAAAGTATAACTATTATGAAATGCAGGGTATTTGTTCTGAAGGAGCAAATGGCAACCTACTCCAGTATTCTTGCCTGGAAACCCATGGACCGAGGAGCCTGGCTGGCCACAGTCCATCGGTCACAAAGAGTTGGACATGACGAGCAACTGAGAATACACACATGCTTGCATACTAGTTATTGTATCTTCAGTGATAGAAACGTATTTCTGTATTAGAAAAACACAAACATCAGCATAGTTTCATCATTTGCTTCCATAATCGATACTATCATGCTGGCATCTGTCTTAACTGAAACTGTCTCCAAGACTAGCTTAAATAATCCAGTAGGAGGAATCCTCAGTTCAGTTCAGTTCAGTCACTCAGTCGTGTCCAACTCTTTGAGACCCCATGAATTGCAGCACGTCAGGCCTCCCTGTCCATCACCAACTCCTGGAGTCCACCCAAACCCATGTCCATTGAGCCAGTGATGCCATCCAAAAATCTCATCCTCTGTCTTCCACTTCTCCTCCTGCCTTCAATCTTTCCCAGCATCAGAGTCTTTTCCAATGAGTCAATTCTTCGCATCAGGTGGCCAAAGTATTGGAGTTTCAGCTTTAGCATCAGTCCTTCCAAAGAACACCCAGGACTGATCTCCTTTAGGATGGAATGGTTGGATCTCCTCGCAGTACAAGGGACTCTCAAGAGTCTTCTCCAACACCACAGTTCAAAAGCATCAATTCTTCAGTGCTCAGCCTTCTTTATAATCCAACTCTCACATCCATACATGAATGGATGGAAAAACCATACACTGGAAAAACCATAGCCTTGACTAGATGGACCTTTGTTGACAAAGTGATGTCTCTGCTTTTTAATATGTTGTCTAGGTTGGTCATAACTTTCCTTCCATGGGCTTCCTTGGTGTCTCAGAGGTTAAAGCGTCTGCCTGGAATGCAGGAGACCCAGGTTCAATCCCTGGGTCAGGAAGATCCCCTGGAGAAGGAAATGGCAATCCACTCCAGTACTCTTGCCTGGAGAATCCCATGGAGGGAGGAGCCTGGCAGGCTATAGTCCATGGGGTCACTAAGAGTCGGACACAACTGAGAGACTTCACTTTCACTTTCACTTTCCTTCCAAGGAGTAAGCATCTTTTAATTTCATGGCTGCAATCATCATCTGCAGTGATTTTGGAGCCCAGAAAAATAAAGTCAGCCACTGTTTCCACTGTTTCCCCATCTATTTCCCATGAAGTGATGGGACCAGATGCCATGATCTTCATTTTCTGAATGCTGAGCTCTAAGCCAACTTTTTCACTCTCCTCTTTCACCTTCATCAAGAGGCCCTTTAGTTCTTCTTCACTTTCTGCCATAAGGGTGGTGTCATCTGCATATCTAAGGTTATTGATATTTCTCCTGCAATCTTGATTCCAGCTTGTGCTTCCTCCAGCCCAGCATTTCTTATGATGTACTCTGTGTATAAGTTAAATAAGCATGGTGACGATATACAGCCTTGACATACTCCTTTTCTTATTTGGAACCAGCCTGTTGTTCCATGTTCAGTTCTAACTGTTGCTTCCTGACCTGCATACAGTTTTCTCAAGAGGCATGTCAGGTGGTCTGGGTACTCCCATCTCTTTCAGAATTTTCCACAGTTTATTGTGATCCACACAATCAAAGGCTTTGGCATAGTCAATAAACAGAAATAGATGTTTTTCTGGAACTCTCTTGCTTTTTCCACAATCCAGGGGATGTTAGCAATTTGATCTCTGGTTCCTCTGCCTTGTCTAAATACAATTTGAACATCTGAAAGTTCATGGTTCATGTACTGTTGAAGCCTGTCTTGGAGAATTTTGAGCATTACTTAACTAGCGTGTGAGATGTGATTTCCTGATCAACTTAATTAGAATAGGCAATATTTAATTTGTATTTCTGAATAGGAGTTTGTGGATGAGAAAATTTAGGAAAATAAAATGTTGGAACTCTTCTTACCACTCAAAAGGAAACTTGCTCCTTTTTCCTCCCCCATTCCCTGCTCCCTGGAAAGTAAACATGATCTGAAAAGCTAACCTTTTT
Organism: Ovis aries; assembly: GCF_016772045.2. Classification (NCBI taxonomy): domain Eukaryota; kingdom Metazoa; phylum Chordata; class Mammalia; order Artiodactyla; family Bovidae; genus Ovis; species Ovis aries. The sequence continues at coordinate 66,623,052 of NC_056061.1, forward strand.
CTAACTTAAAACAGCAAAATACTCTAGTCAGCTCTGTGTCAACATTCCCCTCATAACATTTTCAGGAAGAATTCCAATTCAATCCTTAATAGTGTCTTATAATATTATCACATAGGAGTCAGCTGATGGCTTCAGCTCTATGCTTCAGCCAACAGCTATACCATACAAATATTATGATTTTAGAATTTATAGTCTACCTTCTCCACTCATCATTTACAGCAGAAAGATATTTGTGGAAAGAAAAGAAATTGAGCACATATGGTGATCTTGGGGTTTTTTAGCATTCATTAATAACAGCCAAAGTTATACTTATACTTTATCAGAAAATAACTGTATTTCATCATAATGGGAAAGCTGAGAAAAAAAAATTCCTTCATGACAGAGCCCATTATTATAAAGCAACAAAACTGTACTATCGGGAATTATTAGACAGGAGATGTGAATGCACACCCACATTTGTTTCTTTGTCTATAAGATTATCATTTTCTGCTTGAACTGAGATGTCAAATAGAAAATATTTTCATTAAAACAGAGTGAGTCTTCTAAGCATTTCTCTCCTAATAAGATCTGCTACCTTAATTTATTTTATAATGTTCATAAGGAACTCATATTTCTTAACCAGGAATCTTAGACAAATAAGTTGATTTAAACTCAAGCTACACAGATGACAATTGATTTGCTCCATGGGGAATTATTGTGCATTCCATCACAGATACCTCACTAATGCAGAGAGATTCAGACAGTTGTCAATGCCATGTACAGGCGATTTCCATTATTTTGGCCAGGGATGCAGTATGATTATTAAAAGACTTGTTACCTTTTCAAGTTAATTGAAAGAATGGGAGAATAAAGAGAATAGTCTGTTGGATTGTTTAGCAATAATGCTTTTCGTATTTTATGAGAAGCACAGGGGTTCATGACCTCTCGAAACAATTTCAGTTCAGCTGACACAGAGTAGGTATTGCCAGTGTCCAGTATCCTAAATAAGTTGTTTTAACTACTTCAGTTACTAAAACATTATTTAGGTCAATGTGTCATTTATTTAGCTGGGAAACAAATAATAACCCAACACTCATCAATTCCTGCCATAGCAGCAACCCACATGTAATTCAATATAACTCTGAAATTAGAATGATGGAACTAGGGTGAGAGAGTAACAATGGCTTTTGGCAGAATTCAAGCAAAATGTACCAAGTTAACAGCCTGGGAAATCAGAAAGAAATAGAGAACAGTTCAGAAGTATCAACAGAATAAGCAGACTCAAGTAGCTTGATTTGAGGAATACAAGGAGAAGAATAACTTATTAATGACACCCTGGTATAAGCTATTACATTGTAATCAGCCCAAAGCAATGTTGTGCTGTCCCTGCAGCACCAGACTTGTAAATAACTGTTGGAATTGCTAAAGAAACCCCTCAGGCCTTAAATCACAATAGAAACTGTCAAGGCTTCTGAATATGATGGATGTATTCTTCGAGTTATTCAAAATTCCTCACCAAGACAGGCACCACAATTTTTCTGTACTTGGAGCAGTAGAAAGGCATTTCATCTTGATATCCTTGAAAGTCATCTTCTGAGCTTTATCTTAATGGTGTTTGAGTTTATTTTATAGAATAGAGATCTCAATTTTTAAAGTTCATTTTGAAATGAAATAGTGAAAACTTGGCATCTTAGAAGTGACTTGCCAATATTAATTACAGAACCAGATCTATATTTAGGTTTTGGATGACAGCTCATAATTTGAGAATGTCTGGATACTTATTTTCCAATAAATCTTCAAGTCTATGTTTTCTTTCTTTAATCTTTTTATATGGTTCTTTTATTTCCACTTTCTTCTGAATTTTCTGTTACCTTGCTTAAGTTACCTAGTTCTCAACATAAAAGCCAAGGTTACTAAGAATTTATGTATGAATTAAAAGGTACTGGTGTAAAACAACTCTGCACTCCCCAGTGGAAAAACAAATGATGAAATTGTGAGGCTACTACATATTAGGGGCCCGGAAACCCAGAATTTTCTAATATTGTTCCTCAAAATGCAATCATACCTCCCTATTTGGTCTTATAGTGTGTATTATTTTTCAGCAATTGCAATTGCTATCAAATGAGAGGCAAAAATGATCCCAGGCTGAAGCCATATAACTCAATGCATAGAATATTAGTGAGCCTCACTCTACCTTTCAACTTTGTCCTAAAATGCTAATGTTAACTATTAGCCCTAAAGGCCAGATAGGTTCAAGCTCAAACAGGCCATGAAGATGGCTCAGATTTTTAAGAGATGAATCTTCACTTAGTATTGGGTGATATAGACATGAGATACAGGTTGGAGAGTGGTGCCAATCTTAGCATAACTGCTTAACTCCAAGTAGGACATTGTGAAGGACTGTGAGAGATTTCAACCTGCTTCCACGGAGAAACAATACCTGGATGTTATTACTCCATCCTGTAGAAGAAAGACAAGGAAGACATCTACACCCATGTGTCCTACTCTTTTAGTACATAAATTCCAACCATTACAGATGTGAACCAAACAATGCCCTGTAACCAGTCAGTCAGTCGCTCGGTCATGCCCGACTCTTTGTGATGCCATGGACTGCAGCCCGCCAGGCTTCCCTGTCCGTCTCTAAGTCCTGGAGCTTGCCCAAACTCATGTCCATCGAGTCCGTGATACCATCCAGCCATCTCATCCTCTGTCGTCCCGTTCTCTTCCTGCCTTCAGTCTTTTCCCACGTCAGGGTCTTTTCCAGTGAGTTAATTCTTTGCATCAGGAGGCCAGTGTGTTGGAGCTTCAGCTTCAACATCAGTCTTTCCAATGAATATTCAGGACCGATTTCCTTTAGGAGGGACTGGTTGGATCTCCTTGCTGTCCAAGGGACTCTCAAGAGTCTTCTCCAACACCACAGTTCAAAAACATCAATTCTTCAGCACTCAGCATTCTTTACAGTCCAACTTTCACATCCGTACATGACGACTGGAAAAACAATAGCTTAGACTAGACAGACCTTTGATGGCAAAGTAATGTCTCTGCTTTCTAACATGCATCTAAGTTGGTCATAGCTTTTTCTTCCAAGGAACAAGCATCTTAATTTCATGGCTGCAGTCACCATCTGCAGTGATTTTGGAGCCCCCCAGAATCACAGTCTCTCACTGTTTCCATTGTTTCCCCATCTATTTGCCATGAAGTGATGGGACCAGATGCCATGCCCTATAATATTAAAACTAAACAGAGCAGTGCACTTCCTACTCTGTGAGAAAAGAGGATGCTCACAGGAGGATGTGTTAAGACAATTCAAATGCAGATCTTCTGACTCCACATCTCTGCTGTCTTTGTTGTTTATCACCAAAACCAGCTCTAATGTCTCATTTAATTATCTGTTGAAAATATTACCATTCTTACTAAACTCATTGAAGTGAGTTGTGGGAATTAGAAGGAAATCTGCAGGAAGATATTATGGAATTGAATGTGTCAATTATGTTAATATTATAGTCCTGAGAGACAGAAGAGATTACTTTTCATTTTGTCCCTCCCTGAATTTTTATACTGTTTCAATCAAAGTTCCTTCTTTAGGGAGAAATAGTTTAAAACACATGACCCTATATTTACCTAATTACTTTTCTTACTTCCAAAAGATTTGCTTCATTATACCTCTGTTATACCTCTGTTATGGCTAAATTTCTCTGTGGATCAATTTATCTTGCTCTTTAATGGAATCTGATTGTCCCCTCTGATATATAAGATGGGAAAGGTTAAAAACCTTTGAAACACCTATCAGCAATTGAATTATTTCAGAAATAGGATTTAATTGATGATGGTAAACCACAATTGTTAAAAGGGAAATTATATTGTCTATGAAGAGAACTCTGCTTGTTCTTTTTCTATTGATTATCAGCTGTGGATTATTCTGGACCAGATGGGGTAAATCTGAGAGAAGTTAGAGAAGATATTTTGCTATTGGAGTCTGAAAGTTATTTCTGACGGTTTCCTCACTTTACACCTGTATAGATGAGACAAATCTTACATCACTGTTTCCTTTTAGTTCCCAGATGTCGATAAAAGCTCTTGATATCCAATGGCACAATAATAGTGACAAAATTGTGTTTAAAGAACATCCCAAAGATAAAATGTCTCTTTCAAAATGCTTTTAATGGAAATGCCGCCACCAACAAAGCCTAATTTTTTTTTGTTTCTTGGTAAAGAGTATCTGTTAATCCCACTAAAGTCTTTAATATAATAGGATAAGGATCATACATTTAACACTTCAGTTTATACACCCAGAATAAACTCAAGTTTTTATAGATATTATTTTATTACTGGGGCATATTTTAAGCATACTGGAGCATCATGTGGCCATATTTTGTTAGTAAAAGAGAATCAGTTCAGTTCAGTCGCTCAGTTGTGTCTGACTCTTTGCGATCCCATGCAGCACACCCGGCTTCCCTGTCCATCACCAACTCCTGAAGCTTGCTCAAACTAATGTCCACCAAATCAGTGATGCCCGCCAACCGTCTCATCCTCTGTCATCCCCTTCTCCTTCTGCCTTCAGCCTTCTCCTACACGGGGTCTTTTCCAATGAGTCAGTAAAAAAGATTACTAGTGCATAAATCTCAATGAAAATATATTACACATTTTTTTCTCCTCCCCAAGCCATTGCTCATGTATTTCTGTCTCCATTTATACTATTTTCCATCTTTAGAAAACTAGAACCTTTGGGAAATATGTCTACAGATTTTACAAAATCTGTAGAACAATAAATGTTTTATTGAAACACAGAAATGCTATTTATATCATAAAATATATCAAATAAAACTACTCACTCTTATTTTTTTTCAGCTCATCAGCACAATTATGTGATGCAAAAGTCCCCAATCTAAGAAAGTTGAAAACAGGCTATATTTGGTTTTATTGATTTGCGATCAATGTTCTCACTCAAGAGCTTCAAAATCTCAATTTTGTCATGAAAAACACAAGATAGAGATGTTTATTTGGTAAGTTAATATATCCCTGCCTTATAAAAACTAATAATTCTATTTCTACTTTATTTCAAATCCTTACAAAGATGCTAAAGTTAATTACTTTTGCTGATCCCACATGAATTCAGCGCTTTATTTTCTTTGAGGCACTGCTATAAAATCTCTGAAGAGAGACTATATTGTGTATTTTCTAGTTATAAACACAATAAAAATTGTATTAATCTCTAAGCTGTACTCCCTTTATTCATTTCTCTATTTTGCAAAGTGAAAGGATAAACTCCTCTATCCACAAAATAATAAGGTCTAATAAAGTTATAGATTTACCTGTTTTGACTGAAATTTTTGACAAAAAAATAGGTTTCATTGCAAAGTGATAAATATAACAGACATCTTCCCTCATTCTGCTATTATCTACTCAGTGTTCAAGCTTTGAAATGTCTGGGTTGATTTTTATCCTGTGTTCATTCTACAGCCTTTTAAAACATGTTTTTAAAAAATTCCTGAGTCAGAAAATAGTAGTTCGAATTAGTAACTCCCAACTGAATTTTTCTGATAACATTTTTTATTTATTTACTTTCTAAATTGAAGCATGGCTGACTCTGCTCATTGAAATTTAAGCTAGGAAATATTCTCTGCAGAAAAAAGTTTCTGGCTCAGGACTTAGGACGTATTCTTGACAGAAAAAGACAAAGCCCAAAGGCATGATTCTTTTTCAAAAATTTTAATTTTGTATTGAAGCATAGTTGATTTACAATGGTGTGTTAGTTTCAGGTATACAGCAAAGTGATTTAGTTATACATATATGTGTTATTTTTCAGATTATTTTCTCATACAAATTATGATTCTTAGCATTATTCTTGATGAAAAACTATCCACTAAGAGAAGACAGACTATTGATCTTTTCCCACATTTCCACCAGACAAAACTCTTTTCTCATTTGATTGGGAAAGCTGGAGATTTCGAGAGCACACCTCCATAGTGGGTATGATGGATTACCTTTTTAATATCTGTTCCTACATTGCTGTGAAGATGCTGGAAAGCTAACCAGATGAGGTGTACTTGTGGGAAACTTAAATTGAGTGACTGGGTAGGAAAAGAAGACATTGTATACATGACATTCATTCTATTAACATAGAACAGGGATAATATGCATGACAGACTTCCAGTCCAGAGATCAAGTTTGATACAATGCAGTGAACAGAAATTGGACAGCAGCTAATTTATTTCCCAAATTTGTGAATGTGGTAGAGATGGTGGCTCCTTTGCTGAAGAATTCTTGAGTCCTTTCTGGGAATCAGTACTGGAGGGCTAAAATTAGAGCCTCTACTCCAGTCATTCAAACAAGCCTGTTCCAGCACTGAAGTGAAGTGAATTCGCTTAGTTGTGTCTGACTCTTTGTGGCCCTGTGTACTGTAGTCTACCAGGCTCCTCAGTCCATGGAATTTTTCAGGCAAGGGCACTAGAGAAGGTACCATTTCCTTCTCCCGGGGATCTTCCTGACCCAGGGATTGAACCCAGGTCTCCCACATTGCAGGCAGACGCTTTACTGTCTTCACCACCAGGGAAGCTCGCTTATACTGAATATCACTGTAAGGTTTCCAGGTGACACAGTGGTTAAAAAAAAAAAAAAAAAAACCATCTGCCAATGCAAGAGACATAAGAGAGTTGGGTTCCATCCCTGGGTTGGGAGGATCTCCTGGAGAAAGAAATGTCTACCCACTCCAGTACAGTTGCTTGGGAAATCCCATGGATGGGGGAGCTTGGGGAGCTAGTCTGTGGAGTCACCAAGAGTCGGACATGACTGAAGGGACTTAGCATGCATGCACGTACAAATATCACTGTGCTTAGTATTGAATAAATATTTTCCATTTTGAATTGAAATTTGAGTTGAAATGGACTTGGATTTGGCAAGAAACTAAAGTTGGTAGGATTTGATGCCTCTATTAGGAGAACATTTACGAATCTATCCTGCAGAATAGTTTGACAATCTCCTGAGCCAAGAACTCATTGTTCCCTGTGGCATATTATGATTCTCTCTTCCTTTGAAAGATTCAACTTCTGAAAATGTTTGATATATATATACGAAAAAGTGAAAATGTTAGTTGCTCAGTCATGTCCAATTCTTTGCAATGCTATTGGCTGTAGCCTTCCAGGCTCATATATATATATATATATGTATTTTGTTGTTGTTTTGGAGAAGGCAATGGCACCCCACTCCAGGACTCTTGCTTGGAAAATCCCAGGGATGGAGGAACCTGGCAGCTGCAGTCCTTGGGGTCGCTGCGAGTCAGACACGACTGAGCGGCTTCGCTTTCACTTTTCACTTTCCTGCATTGGAAAAGGAAACGGCAACCCACTCCAGTGTTCTTGCCTGGAGAATCCCAGGGATGGGGGAGCCTGGTGGGCTGCCATCTATGGGGTCGCACGGAGTCGGACACAACTGAAGTGACTTAGCAGCAGTTGTTGTTTTAGTCAGTAAGTGATTTCTGACTCTTTTGCCACCCCATGGACTGTAACCTGTCAGACTCTTGTGTCCATGAGATTTCCCAGGCAAGAATACTGGAGTGGGTTGCCATTTCCTTCTCCAGGGTATCTTCCTGACCTAGGGATCGAACCTGGTCCCCTCCATCGGCAAGCGGATTCTTCACCACTGAGCTACCAGGGAAGTCCATACATGTGTGTGTATATATGTATGGAGATATATATTTTTAAATACATATAATATATATGAAAATATTGGCAATATATAATTTTTATTTGCTTTATTGTATTATTATAAAAGAGAAAAATCAAGTTATCTCAAAAGTGTTGAAAATATTCAATACCCACTTGTAAATTTTCAGCAAACTAGCAACAGAAGGGAAATTTTTTAAAAAATTCATTTGAGAAAAATCCACAAATTCTTATATTTAAGTTTTCATCATACATAATAGGACATTGAATAGCTTCCATCTAAATTCAGGAAGAAGGCAAGGATGTCCCATTTCACCACGCTCTGTCAAAACTGACGTTTGAAGTGCATCAAAATAATTGAATAAAAAAACATGAATATCAAGGCCTCTGTGCTTAGTCACTCAGCCGTGTCTGATTCACTGCAACCACATGGACTATAGCCCACCAGGCTCCTCTGTCCTTGGAATTTTTCAGGCAAGAATACTGAAGTGGGTTGCCATTTCCTCCTCTACGGGATCTTCCCAAACCAGGAATCGAACTTGCATCTCCGGTGTCTCCTGCATTGCAGGTGGCTTCTTTACCCATTGAGCTATATCAAAAGCAGAAGTAAAATTCTATTTGCAGATGACATAATTATTTGCTTGAAGACGTGAAGCAAAGTTGCTCAGTCGTATCCGACTCTTTGCAGCCCCATGTACTGTAGGCTACCAGATTCCTCCGTCCATGGGATTTTCCAGGCAAGTGTACTAGAGTGGGTTGCCATTTTTTGGAAGACTTTAAATAATATACAACAAAAAGCCAATCTGAAAATTAGGACATAGGATAAAAATATCTACATACAAAGCCAAATATATCTCTCTTTTCTGGCCCCAAAGAATTTGAAACAAAATGTAAACAATTATTATAGAGTAATATCAGAAATAAAATACCTAATAATAAGGTTAACAAAAGATATAGAAAACTCTAAATTAAAACTAAAAAACATTGCTGAGAAAAGGACCTAAATAAATAGAGAAACATGCCATTTTGATGGATTAGAAAGCTTAATATTATTAAGATGTCAAGCCAATCTATATGTTTAACACAGTCTCAATCAAAATTCCAATTCCTTTTTTTTATTCACTTATTGACAAAAGTTACACACAACTACTAAAAACTTAAATTAATTGAAACAACCTCTAGAAATGCAATTTAAGCTGACTTTTCATAGACCTACAGTAATCAAAAGAGTGTAATAACAAAATACAAAGACACAAATAAATCAATGGTACAGAATAGAGTCCATAAGTACACTCATGAGTGAACAACCAATTGATTTTCAACAAAACTCCCAAGAAAACTTTATAAGGAAAATAAAGCTATTTCAACATATAATGCTGCAATAACCGCATAAATGCATGAAAAATATGAACCTCAAACCCAACTCTCAACATAAAATTACTATAAAGTTTTATGAAACAATGTATGTAAAAGTCTTCAATAGCTTGGGGATAGGAAAGATTTCTCACAAAGGACACATGAAAAATCAATCATAAAAGAAAAAATTGATAAGTTGACCTTCATTAAAATTTAAACATCTGCTTATCATTAAGAAAAATGTCATTCATAATACATATAGACATGACAAAGCAATTTTTCCAGGATATCTTTAAAAACTATAAGAAAATAATAATAAAAAGGAAAATTAAAAACATTTGATCTGTGAAAAATAGTCAGATAAATTAGAAGATTAGCCACAGACAAGGAGAAAATTTTGCAAAACACACATACAATAAAGGACTTTATCTAAAATATACAAAGAACCTTAACATTCAACAATAAGAAAGCAATCATATTTTAAAATAGATCAAAGACTTTTACAGACACTATGATGTGCTAAAAAGGCAAAAGCTATGGAGACAATAAAAAAACAAAACAAAACATGTTTGCCAGGGGTTGAAATTGGGTACCAATAGGTGGAGCACAGAGGAGTTTGAGAGCATTGAAAATACTCCTTATGATACTATAATGATGGATGCATGTCATTATACATTTGTCAAACCCTATAGACTACACAGGTCTTCCCAAGTGGCACTAGTGGTAAGAACCTGCCTGCCAATGCAGGAGACACAAGGATGAAGATTTGATCCCTGGGTGCCGAAGATTCCCTGGAGGAGGGCATGGCAACTCACTCCAGTATTCTTGCCTAGAGAAATCCATGACTGAACCACAATATAAACTATGGACTTTGGCTGTGTGTGCGGGTGTGCTTAGTCATGTCTGACTCTGTGAGCCCATGGACTGTAGCCTGCCAGATTCCTCTGTCCATAGAATTTTTAGTATGATATATTAATGCATATTTATCAGCTGTAACAAGTGTACCATTCTAGTGAGTGATACAGACAGTGGGAGAGGCTACACAGGTGTGGGGGCCAGGAGGATATGGAAACCCTCTGTACTTTTCTCTCAATTTTGCTATAAACTTAACATTGATCTTTAAAAAATGTGGGTGTAAGTATGGATACTAACTGGAAAGAGACTTAATGAAACTTTCTGAAGGATGGAAATTTTCTGCATCTTCATGCTATTAATACAATAAAACTCAGTGAGTTGAACATTTAAGACCTGTGCATTTGTCTATATGAAATTTTATCTTCAAACAAATGGTGAAAATATTAAAATAAACTGGAAGCAGAAAAAAAAATGCTTCTTATCCTAAATTGATGAACTATGGATGGAGGTTTGTGATGCTGTACAGGAGACAGGAATCAAGACCGTCACTATGGAAAAGAAATGCAAAAAAGCAAAATGGCTGTCTGAGGAGGCTTTACAAATATCTGTGAAAAGAAAAGAACCAAAAAGTAAAGGAGAAAAGGAAAGATATACCCATCTGAATGCAGAGTTCCAAGGAATAGAAGGAGAAATAAGAAAGCCTTCCTCAGCAATCAATGCAAAGAAATAGAAGAAAACAATAGAATAGGAAAGACTAGAGATCTCTTCAAGAAAATTAGAGATACCAAGGGAGCATTTCATGCAAAGATGGGCTCAATAAAGAAGAGAAATGGTAGGGACATAACTGAAGCAAAAGATATTAAGAAGAGGTGGCAAGAATACACAGAAGAACTGTACAAAAAAAGATCTTCATGACCCAGATAATCACGATGGTGTGATCACACAGCTAGAGCCAAACATGCTGGAGTGTGAAGTCAAGTGGGCCTAAGAAAGCATCACTACGAACAAACCTAGTGGAGGTGATGGAATTCCAGTTGAGCTATTTCAAATCCTGAAAGATGATGTTGTGAAAGTATGGCACTCAATATGCCAGCAAATCTCGAAAACTCAACAGTGGCCACAGGACTGGAAAAGGTCAGTTTTCATTCTAATCCCAAAGAAAGGCAATGCCAAAGAATGCTCAAACTGCTGGACAATTGCACTCATCTCACACGCTAGTAAAGTAATGCTCAAAATTCTCCAAGCCAGGCTTTAGCAATCCGTGAAACATAAAATTCCAGATGTTGAAGCTGGTTTTAGAAAAGGCAGAGGAACCAGAGATCAAATTGCCAACATCCCCTGGATCGTGGAAAAAGCAAGAGAGTTCCAGAAAACATCTATTTCTGCTTTATTGACTATGCCAAAGCCTTTGACTGTGTGAATCACAATAAACTGTGGAAAATTCTGAAAGAGATGGAAATACCAGACCACCTGACCTGCCTCTTGAGGAATCTGTATGCAGGTCAGGAAGCAACAGTAAGAACTGGACATGGAACAACAGACTTGTTCCAACCAGGAAAAGGAGTACATCAAGGCTGTATATTGTCACCCTACTTATTTAACTTATATGCAGAGTATATCATGAGAAATGCTGGGCTGGAAGAAGCACAAGCTGGAATCAAGATTGCCGGGAGAGATACCGATAACCTCAGATATGCAGATGACTGCACCCTTATGGCAGAAAGTGAAGAAGAACGAAAGAGCCTCTTGATGAAAGTGAAAGAGGAAAGTGAAAAAGTTGGCTTAAAGCTCAACATTCAGAAAATTAAGATCATGGCTTCTGGTCCCATCACTTCATGGGAAATAGATGGGGAAACAGTGGAAACAGTGGCTGATTTTATTTTGGGGGCTCCAAAGTCACTGCAGATGGTGATTGCAGCCACGAAATTAGAAGACGCTTGCTCCTTGGAAGGAAAGTTATGACCAACCTAGAGAGCATATTAAAAAGCAGAGACATCGTTTTGTCAACAAAGGTCCATCTAGTCAAGCTATATTTTTCCAGTGGTCATGAATGGATGTGAAAGTTGGACTATAAAGAAAGCTGAGGGCCAAAGAATGATGCTCTTGAACTCTGGTGTTGGAGACTCTTGAGATTCCCTTGGACTATATGGAGATCCAACCAGTCCATCCTAAAGGAGATCAGCCCGGTGTTCACTGGAAGGACTGATGCTGAAGCTGAAACTCCAATACTTTGGCCCCCTGATGCAAAAAGCTGACTCTTTGGAAAAGACCCTGATGCTGGGAAAGGTTTAAAGCAGGAGGAGAAGGGAACAACAGAGGATGAGATGGTTGGATGGCATCACCGAGTCAATGGACAGGGGTTTAGGGTAGACTCCAGGAGTTGGTGATGGACAGGGAGGCCTGGCATGCTGTGGTTCACGGGGTTGCAAAAAGTTGGACATGACTGAGCGACTGAACTGACTGACTGACTGATCCTAAAAGTAACAATTAAAGTTCCCAAAAAGAATTGCAAATATAATATTGGACACCATCTCCTTTACCACTTAGGTTTTATTTGTCTGTTTAAAATAAGTAGTGAAGTTCATCTTTGAGGCAGAGACTGTGGTATATAGATCAGCGAAATATTTGAACTTTATATTTCAGGAAGATAAGTAGGAATGACTCCAAGGATAATCTCCAAAGATCCCTCTCATATTTTGACCATTAGCCTTTTGCACAAATGAGGAAACTTTTGGTTCCAACTTCAACTGATCATAGGCAACTTGGCAACTTGTCAATGGTGGTCTAGAATTATTTTCATCATCAAGAAAGTGTTGAAGTCAGCTGCCTTTGTGAAAAATTAGTTTGGTGCTAGGAGGGAGGCTCAAAAGGAAGAGGAATATATGTATATGTATATATATGTGTGTGTGTGTGTGTGTGGTTGATTCATGATGTTGTACAGCAGAAACTAACACAACACTGTGAAGCAAATATATTCCTTAAAATGCTGATTTTCACCCAGATACTGTAAACAGAATGTATGAGGACACTTACTTTAGAAGGATCTGTGGCAGTGCACATCAATACTGAATAAAGAAAAATGATGGCCATAGATCATTTTGAGCAAGTGTATGTGCAGAGACAAAGATTAAGGGAGAAGGGAAAAATAAAGCACCACCACGAAAGAATACTTTAAGGCTTATGCCCAGAGTCTGGCTATCAGTGATGGGAAAATAGCTCCTATTGTACAAATGTTATTGCAGATTCATCTGAAAAATCAACACTTCATCCATCTAGGTCCTTGAAAGAGAATACAGAAAAGGTCTTTCCACCAGGGTTTTCATACTCTCAGTGCTATTATGTGGCCAAGAATTAAAGTTGTAATATATCTGAGCCAGTATTCACTTTGGGGTTTCTTTTATAGTATTTATCCAATGAAGAGAGGAAGTCATGGGATACCAAATGGGAGGGAGGGGGAAATGAGTATAAAGCAATCACTAAAAACTAGAAAGAGGACTATGTCAATAAAGCATCTCAACTGGGATTCAAGTATGAAAGTGGATGGTCTTGGGAGAGTGACTTCCCATAGCAAAATGTATTAGACATAATAAAAGATATGAGTAAGAATTGAAAAATATAAATGCATGATACATGCTTATTTAAAACCTAAAAACAAAACTAAAAACCCATAACACCACGGTTTAATTCAAAGTAAATTCATAGTTTACTTTAATTCAAAGTAAACCATAATGCAGATGGTTGGTCAAGAAAGTCCTCTCTAGGAGAATGATGCTTTACCTATGACCTGAATAACCATGGAGATTCCAGGAAGGAGTATTTCAAGGATGGGTTACAGAAAATCTATTAAACACTAGTATAGTAATAAGCTTGCATAAAATGTGCAAGGATGTAAACTTGTAAAATATGTAAAACTAGTGAGGATGGAAGACAGTGAATATGGGTTGCAGTGGCATATGTATTCTCAGCCTCTCAGTTCCTCAGTCATGTCCAGCTCTGAAGCCCTGTGGACTGTAACCCACCAGGCTCCTCTCTCCATGGAATTTCCCAGGCAAGAATATGGAGTTGGTTGCCCTTCATACTCCAGGGTATCTTCTTCCTGACCCAGGGATCCAACTCGCATCTCTTGCATCTTCTGCAATGACAGGCGGGTTATTAACCACTAGTGCCACGTGGGAAGCCCTCCAATGACATAAAATGATTTCAAAAAGGTCAAGAAGAATAGTAAGATTATGCAAAGCTTGCAGAACATTGTAGGAAATTTGTTTGTTATTCTATGTACAATGAGCAACTATTTGAGAGCTCTAATAAGGGAGTTATATATATATATATGTAATGAATTTTCAATAATTATTGATTATACAAGATACTCTTGATATCACTGTAATTCTATCAATCAGGCTCCAACTATCAGTCATCTTTGTTGTGATTCTGGCCCACATCTAGTGAGGCATCACATCAAGTCATTTCTAAAATGTTCCAAACTCTTTCCCTTTCGTCACCCTTATTATTATCATATTGGATGAGGTCCTCATTCTCTTTGTCATAGGTCATTATGCAAACCTTTTCTTGCTACTCAGAATCTGCTGTGTCCAATTTGTTCTCTTAACACAACATCCTCTCTTCAAAATCTCTCTCATTCTCTAATAATTATTTGCTGTCTATGAACATTCAAAGACTGTAAACCTGGGCCCTCTGCAAGTTACACCCTGCCATTAGACCTTTACTTGCTAAATGAAATGACCCAATCTAGCATAAGTATTGGCCTGGGATTGTGATCGAAGAGTGATGTGTTGCTTTTTAGTAAAGAATGGGACCCAGAAGTCAAAATGTATATGTAAACAGATTTTAGCACAATATTAAAAAGGTATTTTAGAGAGGTAGAACCATTAAGCACTGGAAGAGACTGTCTCCTGACATAAGGGAAGTTAAGTAGTTGAGTGACACTGTTCATGGAATAAAGTAAAAGGTCAGCCTGCAGTATGAGAGAGGTTGGTTAGATTAATTGGATTTTTTAAATTAAATGTCTCTGTAACTTTTGATTAAACCTAGAAATTCAAATATTCTGTTTTAGAGCTTAAGAAAATAATGAACCAAGCTCTTCATAATAGCTCCAATATGAAATGTTTTATTTTCAACACCCTATTCTGAGATTATTTAATTCAAACAAAAAGAAAAGAAAGCATCAGAATTCACAAGAATGCTATGATCTGTGTGATAACATGTTATCTACAGTCTTTGAGCTCTTTGAAGATAAGCTGTTGAATAATGTCACTACATGATTATTATAGTTAGAATATAAATACAGGTTCAGCATCTTGTCAGGATGACACAACTTTCAAAAGAATACAAAGTGAGAAATTCACATCTGCAATTTTAAAGAAAGAAAGCAAGATTAAAAAGCTTAAACCAAACAAAAGATATTGTATTTTACCACTATATACCCTTTTTATGGAAATAAATTATAGAAACATACATAATTAGATAAATTTAAGTATGGTTGCCCTTTATGTATGTGAAAATGTTTTGAGGGTTTATGAAAAGTTATGACCAACCTAGATAGCATATTCAAAGGCAGAGACATTACTTTGCCAACAAAGGTCCGTCTAGTCAAGGCTGTGGTTTTCCCAGTGGTCATTTATGGATGTGAGAGTTGGACTGTGAAGAAAGCTGAGCACTGAAGAATTGATGCTTTTGAACTGTGGTGTTGGAGAAGACTCTTGAGAGTCCCTTGGACTGCGAAGATGTCCAACCAGTCCATTCTGAAGGAGATCAGCCCTGGGATTTCTTTGGAAGGAATGATGCTAAAACTGAAGCTCCAGTACTTTGGCCACCTCATGTGAAGAGTTGACTCATTGGAAAAGACTCTGATGCTGGGAGGAATTGGGGGCAGGAGGAGAAGGGGATGACAGAGGATGAGACGGCTGGATGGCATCACTGACTCGATGGACGTGAGTCTGAGTGAACTCTGGGAGCTGGTGATAGACAGGGAGGCCTGGCGTGCTGCGATTCATGGGGTCGCAAACAGCTGGACATGACTGAGCAACTGAACTGACGACCTTAATTGAAATAAGTTGTATAATTGACTTATTTACATTTGATTAACATTGCTATTTAAACTGGACATGTCTACCACATTTATTTTTAAAATAAAACTTTGTCATAATTAAGAAATCCCTTAAGTATTTAGCCAAGTAAATATCATGCCTAAGATTAAAAAAAGACAATAAAACTTTAGCATTTCTACATTGTTGCCTTTAAAGCAAAACAATATTTCTCAGGGTATAGTCCTCTCATGTAAATCATTTGGGTTAATCCTTAAAAATAAACAATTGCTTAATTACCCCAAGGCACAGAATCCACACTATAATTTAAAACATCAAAATGGGAAAAATAATTAGTCTCTTGTGTATAATTAATCCATCTCCTAAGAACTGGGCCAAACTGTAGTTTAGTTCTTTCTGCAATTCAGAAGCCAATTTTAATTATACCAAACATTTATGCATCTAGCTTGTGGATATAGATTCTAAAAGTAAATTAAATCATCATGTTTACTGAGGAGTTAGGAAATGGAAAGAAAACTATACTCAGAATTACACTGTAAAACTTCAAAATTTTTATATTGCTCTTACAAACTGCACATGGCTTAGGAAACAGATTGCTTCATAGATATTTCAAAAGCAAATATAGGTCATTTGTGCAATTTATTATACAACTTATGCAATCTCTGCTAAAAATATCAATCACACAGTTACTAAATACCAATACACAGCCAAAGACATAAATTAGGAATTTTTGCAACAAGCTTTAGAACAAAGAGTATGTTATTACGAGCACAAATGGATCATTTCACCAAATATTTGGTCCTCAAATGATCATCAAATGATCATGTTACCAAAAGATTGATTCAACAGAAAAATTTCACTATCTTTGCATACATTAGTATAGCACTTTCCTTTCAGGAATTTATATTTCACATGAATTCATATTTTAAACAATTTTTAAAAGTTTTTGCAAAGTTTTTAATTTGTCTTCACAGTAGCAATTTAGGAAATGTTCCATCAGCAAAAGCTAAGATTTGTAGATAAATTTAAACCATCTGTCAATATTTTTGATATTTATAAAAGTCTTTTATTTTTCACCTGTAGGCTAAATTTAAGATTAGAACTGTCTGGTGGAGTAGAAGGCCATCTTCTCCTGTGAGAACTCCAAAATTAACTCACTGCTGAACAATCGTCGACAGGAGAATGTTGGATCCCACCAAAAAAATATATACCATGTCCCAGGGCAAAGGAGAAACCTCAGCAAAACAGTAGGAGGGGTGAAACCACGTTTAGAATCAAACCACATACCTTCCAGAGACATTCAGAGGGCTCAAACCAAACTTTGTGTGTACCAGGAAACTCCACAGAGACTGAGCCAGACCTTGAGTGTTTGAGTGTCTCCTGTGTAAGTTCATCAGCAGTGGCCTGCCACAGGAATAAGGGCTCTGGATGCAGCAGGCCTGGGAATGACTTAAGCGCTCTTGGAAGAGGTTGCCATTAAATGTACCATAGAGCTGCCAGAACTTACACAGGACTGGGGAAACAGACTCTGGGAGGGCAAAAACAAAACTTTGTGCACACCAGGACCCAGGAGAAAGGAGCAATGACCCCACAAGAGACTGACCCAGACTTGCCTGTGAGTGTCCAGGAGTCTCTGGCAGAGGCTTGGTCAGCAGTGGCCTGATGCAGGGTTGGGGGCACTGAGTACAGCAACGTGTGCATGGGAAATTTTGAAGGAGGTCGCCACTATCTTCATTACCTCCACCATAGTTTGGCCTCAGGTCAAACAACAGGGAGGGAACACAGCCCCACCCTTCAACAGAAAATTGGATTAAAGATTTACTGAGCATAGTTCTCCCATCAACAAGACCCAGTTTCCCCCTCAGTCAGTCTCTCTCATCATGAAGCTTCCATAAGCCTCTTGTCCTTATCCATCAGAGGGCAGACAATGAAAACCACAACCACAAAAAACTAATTAAACTAATCACAAGGACCACAGCCTTTTTCTAACTCAAAGAAACCATGAGCCATGCCATATAGGGCCACCAAAGACAGATGGGTCATAGTGGAGAGTTCTGACAATACGTGGTCCACTGGAGAAGGGAATGGCAAACCACTTCAGTTTTCTTGCCTTGAGAACCTGATGAAAAATATGAAAAGGCAAAAAGATAGAACAATGAAAGATGAACTCCCCAGAATGGTAGGTTCCCAATATGCTACTGGTGAACAGTGGAGAAATAATTACAGAAAGAATGAAGAGACGAAGTCAAAGCAAAAACAACACCCAGTTGTGGATGTGACTGGTGATGGAGTAAACTCCAACCTATTAAAAAGAACAATATTGCTTAGGAACCTGGAATGTTAGGTCCATAAATCAAAGTCAATTGGAAGTGGTCAAACAGGAAATGGCAAGAATGAACATCACAATTTAGGAATCAGTGAACTAAAATGGACTGGAATGAGTGAATTTAACTCAGATGACCATTATATCTACTACTGTGGGCAAGAATCCTTTAGAATAAATGGAGTAGCCATCACAGTCAACAAGAGTCTGAAATGCAGTTCTTGGGTGCAATCCCAAAAATGACAGAATATTCTCTGTTTGTTTCTAAGGCAAATCATTCAATATCACAGTTATCCAAGTCTATGCCTCGACCAGTGATGCTGAAGAAGCTGAAGTCAGATGGTTCTATGAAGACCTACAAGAACTTCTAGAACTAACACCTAAATAAGATGTCCTTTTCATTATAGGGGACTGGAATGCAAAAGTAGGAAGTCAAGAGATACCTGGAATAATAGGCAAATTTTGCCTTGGAGTACAGAATAAAGCAGGGTAAAGGCTAACAAAGTTTTACAAATAGCTGAGGAAAGAAGAGAAGCTAAAGGCAAAGGCAAAAAGGAAAAATATACCCATTTGAATGCAGAGTTCCAAAGAATAGCAAGGAGAGATAAGAAAGACTTCCTCAGTGATCAATGCAGAGAAATAAAGGAAAACAATAGAATGGGAATGACTACAGATCTCTTCAAGAAAATTAGAGATATGAAGGGAATATTTCATGCAAAGATGGGCTCAATAAAGGACAGAAATGGTAAGGACCTAACAGAAGCAGAAGATATTAAGAAGAGGTGGCAAGAATACACAGAAGAACTATTCAAAAAAAAGATCTTCATGACCCAGATAACCACGAAGGTGTCATCATTCACCTAGAGCCAAACATCCTGGAATGTGAAGTCAAATGGGCCTGAGGAAGCATCACTATGAACAAAGCTAGTGAAGGTGATGGAATTCCAGTTGAGCTATTTCAAATCCTGAAAGATGATGCTATGAAATGCTGCACTCAATATGCCAGCAAATTTGGAAAACTCAGCAGTGGCCACAGGACTGAAAAAGGTCAGCTTCCATTCCAACCCCAAAGAAAAGCAATGCCAAAGAATGCTCAAACTACCAAACAATTGCACTCATCTCACATGCGAGCAAAATAATGCTCCAAATCCTCCAAGCCAGGCTTAAACAATACATGAACCATGATGTTCAGGATGGATTTAGAAAAGGCAGAGGAACAAGAGATCAAATTGCCAACATCCACTGGATCATCAAAAAAGTAAAAGAGTTCCAGAAAAACACCTACTCCTGCTTTATTGACTATGCCAAAACCTTTGACTGTGTGGATGAATCACAACAAACTGGAACATTCTTCAACAGATGGTAATACCAGACCATCTTACCTGCCTCCTGAGAAATCTGTATGCAGGTCAAGAAGCAACAGTTAGAACTGGACATGGAACAACAGACTGTTTCCAAATCAGGAAAGAAATATATCAAGGCTGTATATTGTCATTCTGCTTATTTAACTTCTACGCAGAGAAATGCCAGGCTGGATGAAGCATAAGCTGAAATCAAGATCGCCAGGAGAAATATCAATTACCGCAGATATGCAGGTGACACCACCCTTATGGCAGAAAGCAAAGAAGAACTAAAGAGCCTCTTGATGAAAGTGAAAGAAGAGAGTAAAAAAGTTGGCTTAAAACTCAATGTTCAGAAAAGTAAGATCATGGCATCTGGTCTTATCACTTCATGACTAATAGATGGGAAAACAATGGAAACAGTGACAGACTTTATTTTGCAGGGCTCCAAAATCACTGCAGAAGGTGACTGCAGCCATGAAATTAAAAGACTCTTGTTCCTTGGAAGAAAAGCTATGACCAAATTAGACAGCGTATTAAAAAGCAGACACATTACTTTCCTAACATAGGTCCATCTAACCAAAGTCGTGGTTTTTCTAGTAGTTATGTATGGATGTGAGCGTTGGAATATAAAGAAAGACGAGTGCTGAAGAACTGATGCTTTTGAACTGTGGTGTTAGAGAAGATTCTTGAGAGTCCTTTGGACTGCAAGGAAATCTAACCAGTCCATCCTAAAGAAAATCAGTCCTGAATATTCATTGGAAGGACTGATGTTGAAGCTGAAACTCCAATACTTTGCCTCCTGATGTGAAGAACTGACTCATTAGAAAAGACCCTGATGCTGGGAAAGATGGAAGGCAGGAGGAGAAGGGGATGACAGAGGATGAGATGGTTTGGATGGCATCACAACTCGATGGACATGAGTTTGAGTAAGCTCCAGGAGTTGGTGATGGACAAGCAGGCCTGGCGTGCTCCCCAGTCTATGGGGTCACAAAGAGTCAGACATGACTGAGTTACTAAACTGAAGGCTTAATTTAAGAATCACTTTGTAGAAATTTAAAATTTTGCTAATCTATTTTGAATCATTTTCAATATAATATCTTGTTTTGTGAGCCATGAATCATTATCAGGATATTTTCTCCAATTTTTTCAAATAATG
This sequence comes from Ovis aries, assembly GCF_016772045.2. Classification (NCBI taxonomy): domain Eukaryota; kingdom Metazoa; phylum Chordata; class Mammalia; order Artiodactyla; family Bovidae; genus Ovis; species Ovis aries. Next base: position 66,643,787 of record NC_056061.1, read on the forward strand.
TATCAATCTTAGCTTTGTATGTACATAGTTCAGAAGTGAAAATTGACTACATTTACTTTGTTTTTGATGTATGAACTATATCTGGAATTTTAAAAGAATGCCTAACCAATGCTTTTCTTCATTAGGTTGAGAGTATGGCTAGTGTATATAAAATGTGAAGTTTAGGTTACACTGACAATTTAATCAAAATGGTAATTCTTTCCAGGAAAATCAGAATAAGTAAAATGGTAGGAGTAACATAGAAAAACAAACAGATACACATTTACTGAAACATGTAGAAAATATGCAAATAAATGTCATATTCTTTTCCTGGCTAGAATGATGACATACAAAAATTATATTACTTCTTCCTGTATTAATCAGAACACTAATATGAAAATCAAAATCAAATCAAATCAAACTAGCCTAATGAAAGAAGCTGTTTGTTGGCTCATGTAATTGGAAGTCCAGAAGAAAACTGAAATTCAAGATTGGCTTAATTTATTGACTTATATACAAAGTCACAGTTCATTTTTTGAACTTATATTCTGCCCTGTGTTCTGTTAGCTTTATTCTAAGGTCTGTTTTTTTTTTCTTTTCTTTTTTCTCCCTGATTATAAGTTAGTTGCCCAGAGCTCCCTGGATTGTAGGGTTCCTTGTTCACATCAGGAGTGGGAATGGGGTGAGGGGAGCTTAGGAGAGATATGTCTTTCACAAACTTCAAATAAAAATGCTGAAATACATTCTACTGGGTCAAACTTAAGTTATGTGTTCAACTCTTAACTTTTCACTGTGGTCAGGAAAATGTCAGGATCTGATTATCTTCAGCCAATAAAGAGCTACCTTTGGAATCTGAATCATAATTCAAGAATTATAGAAGAAGTGATATTTGGAATGAAAACAAAGATCCCACTTCCCAAATCACATAATTCAATACATATCCGTTGAAAAATGCAGTGGGATTTGAGGGACTTGACTAACTTATTGTAATGTTCATCTGGGAGAATATCCCTGAATAGAAACTCTTGTAATTTCCAAGCATTTATGAAAACAAATGAAGGGGTATTTATAATATACAAAGATAGAGTAAACCTATAATTTGTTTTCCTATCCAGTGCACATAAGAGTGAAAAAGAGACACCATTAATTAATATTCCTGGAAGGAGTTATAATCCAGGGTATCCCAGACAAATCAGAACATACATGTTATCATCTTCCTGCCAACTGTTGAAATATGGGAAATAGTATTATTGGATCTTCTGATATTTCTGGAGAAATCAGTAATCTAATTTTTATGTAAAATACACTTATTTGAAAATGTTGGTTTGGTTAAAAATATCTAGAAAAATGTTTTGTCTTATAACTTCTGCTTGAGGAAGTAAATGGTAAAAATAGGTTTTTCATTTGAATAAAAAGAACAACAACAAAAAAAGTAAATATATTGCCAAATAGTAAAACACATATAAAAAATGCAGTAACTGAAGCAGTATGGTATTAATGCAAAAATAAGGTGATAAATCAGCAAATTATAGTATGCAACATCTGGGCTACCACATAACACTGAGCAGAGTTACATGTGCTATACAGTAGACCCTTACTGGTTATCCAATATAAACATAGCAGTGTGCACATGTCTATCCCAAACTCCCTAAATATCCCTTCTCTTCATCCTTTCCCCCAGCAACCATAAGCTCATTCTTGAAGTCGTCTCACTCAGACTATTGATAATCTCTGAACTGCATTTCTTATCTATTAACATGCCTCATGAATCTACATATTATGACTAGAATTTTAAAGTGGCAAATTTAAACATTATTCCTTCCTTAAAACATATCAATATTTTGTCATTGTTTTAGAGCAAAGACAAAATATCATAATGTCTATAATTAAATTCAGTCTGATCCTTACCTGCTCTTACACTTCAACTCGGCCATGCTCTAGCTCAGTAGTATTCGGACTTCATTTTCCGAGATGGTAAGTTTCAGATCCTTAACAAACATATAAGTTGGAGAAATTGAATAAATAGTGATCGTGCACATCTCATGTTCAAGAAAGAACACTAACTTACATTTATAAACTTGAAAGTCACCAGTGTTCCTATGTGCTTAAAGCAGCAAGATTAAACTTAAACTTGGGAAACTTACTTAAACTTGAAAGTCACCAGTGTTCCTATGTGCTTAAAGCAGCAAGATTAAATGGTTTACTTAGGGAATCTAGATACAAGGGAGAAGAACTCAAAGGTCTGATTGCTGAAGCATCCAGCACTAAGAGACAGGAAGAATAAAGAAGCAGAGAATAAGATGCCAGAAAAGTATGGGGAAACCAGGAGAGCTTGTCATATCTAGGAAACACGTACAGAAGATAAAGAGGAATAGCCAGTGTACATATCAAAAGAAAGATCTACTATTATAGAGATTATACATGAAGAAGCAGAACTGTACTGTCGGTATAGAAAACCTAATGGAATCTAAAGTCTTTATGATTAATGAGAAAACTTAGCAACTTTGGTAAATATACAATCAATATACAAAAATCAGTGTTTCTCTACCTGTAACAACAAAGTTGGAAAACATAATTTTGAAAGGTTTCCATGGTTCATAGTAACTCTTTTCCAATCTCAATTCAATAAGTTTCTCAACTCAATTTTCTCTCTCTCCACATCTGTGTCTATGTATATTTGTGTGTGTGGCGTGTGTGTGTATATGTATCACAGGCATATCTCTAGTAAAAAATGAGCATGATGCTTATGGAACAAATTGCAACATTTTATTCAATTACAGTACAAGCATAGAAATATGCATAAAAATGATATATTGATGTTTAGGAAATTTTAATATCTTAGATACTCTAAGGTTTGTGATACATTTTAGTGAAAGTATTAAACAAGTATAGTATTAGAACAGATATAAAACACAGAAATGTAACAATTAATTTTAGTATCTGATGAAACGGCATTGCAGACCATAAAAGGATGGAATATTCTAAAAACTTGTGCTCTGATAATTATTAGTTCTAGGGTCTGGAGTAAGTCCATGTATGAAATGATATCAAAAATCAGCTCCATGCACATTAAATACAAATATGCAAAAAGAAACTTCTTGGCAGAAGGACCTTTTGTTTTATACTTCCAAAATTGTGATCAAGTTTTTGTAAGGCTTCCTCTGATGCCACTTCAGAAAGTGGTAAAGACAGAGTGTGCTTAGAAATTCTCCAGCCAAGAGTACTAGAATGGGTTGCCATTTCCTTCTCCAGGGGATCTTCCTGACCCAGGGATTGAACTCAAGTATCCTGCATCGTGGGCAGATTCTTTCCTGTCTGAACCACCAGGAAAGCTTTAGAAAGTCTAGCTGGACGTCTTTGCAGAATAACATTCAGTGTACTTATGAAAACTTGCAAATGAATTTACAAGATAGTTTCATGACCATACTTCTTCACATATCTTGACATACTTCAGAGATGAATCTGTGCGTGTATGTGTGTGTTTTAATATCATTTCACAACTCAGTGATTTCACTCCTGGATATTGATTCCTGCAAAAATGAAAATGTATATCCACACAAAAACCTGTACATCAATGCTCACTGTCACTTTATTTGTAATAACCAAATTTAGAAATAATTCAAATGTCCTTCTAAAATAAACCAAAAACTTTATGAATTAAAAAAAGAATGTCCATAACTATGGAATACTAGTCAGCAATTAAATAAAATAGCTAGTGATATACTCAACTATTTGGATCTATCTCTAGGGAATTTCGCTGAGTGAGAAAAGTCAACCATAAAAGGTTACATACTACATGATTCTATTTATATAACATTCTCAAAATGACAGCTTTATACTGAGAGAATGAGGGAGTAGAGGTTTTCTCTGTATTGACGGAAGAGTCTGCATCTTGATTTTGGTGGTGGTTATATGGAACTGTACATATGATAAAACTTTTAACATGTTGCACATCAGGGGACAAAACAAAGCAAAACCAAGTGCTTGAAAAAACTGGTGAAATCGGAATAAGGTCTGTAGTTTAGTTTATAGCCGGAGAAGGCAATGACACCCCACTCCAGTACTCTTGCCTGGAAAATCCCATGGATGGAGGAGCCTGGTGGGCTGCAGTCCATGGGGTTGCTGAGGGTCAGACACGAATGAGTGACTTCCCTTTCACTTTTCACTTTCGTGCATTGGAGAAGGAAATGGCAACCCACTCCAGTGTTCTTGCCTGGAGAATCCCAGGGACAGGGGAACCTGATGGGCTGCCGTCTATGGGGTCGCACAGAGTCAGACAGGACTGAAGTGACCTAGCTTAGCTTAGCTTAGTTTATAGCATTGTATGAATGTCAATTTCCTGACTTTTAAAATGTACCTATTTTTACCTTAGATTTTATCACTGGGGAAGCTGAATGAAAGGAGAGCTGAATACAAAAGTAAGCTCTATACATTGAAACATAATATTATGAGTTAAGCTATTTCAAAACATAAAGTTTAAAAAATTCATACTCTTCTACTTGTTTCACTATACAAAGAAGGCCTATGTTTTTCAGAAACCACTTTTTCCTTCTAAAGAAACTTGAACATCTTTTCACAAAAACACATTTAAACACTATCTACATCCATTGATAGTACAGGCAGGCAGCAGTCTTTATCTTTTCTGAATGGCCACTAACAAAGTTATTAGCAGTATGACTTTGCCTCCTGAAGGAACTTGAACACATACACACACTCATAGCAGGAATAGACATGCCTGCTGGGCTTTCAAGCACAGTAATGGAGTGAAGAGAGAACAGTAGGACCAAAAAGACAGGGAAGATATAGAGAGAGTAGGAAGCTGCACCCACATACATCATGGGTTTAATTCTGTTCTCCCATTATGGCATATTTGGCCTGTTAGAAACTCTAGAGATTTTTAATAATTGTAAATCTGGCTGAGTGGTAAAGAATCTGCCTGGCAATGCAGGAAATTTAAGAGATGTGGGTTCAATCCCTGGGTCAGGAAGATCCCCTAGAGTTGGAAATGACAACCTGCTCCAATATTCTTGCCTAAATTTGGTGGACAGAGGAGCCTGATGGGTTACAGTCTATGGGGTCACAAAGAGTCGGACACAACTGAGCATGACAATGACAATAATGCAAACCAAGACACATCTGTTATCTGAAAAACCCTAATAAAGTAAATAAACTCCTCATATATATTGACTTGTATCCATTAAAAACTCTGAACACCTTTCCATTCATTAGCTGTTTTACTGTCCTCAGAAAAAAATTCTGAGGAAAAAATTCATGAAGAGAAAGCATTTAATTACTATTTCACCTTAAATGAATAGATTGAATAAGAAACCAATTAGTATTTAGATAATAGAAAGTCTAATTACCCACAAGCATTGAACAGAAAATCTTCATTATTTTCCTTTCTAACTGAAGCAGAAGGTAGAGAAGCATCTCAGGAGTGTCTGTTCTAATTCCTCTCCTGCCACGAATTTATTGCTAAAGGCACAAACAAGCAACTTAATCAGGAGATTAAGACATTTGGCTAATATACTTGAGGCTGATTCTGCTTTGGATGAGTGAGATGTGTTTGGGAATACTCTAGAAAACAAGCTTACTTCTACATAAGCTAATAAACATTTACTTTGTGAAGAAAAAAAAGGACACAAAGCAAGTACTAAAAGCATTCCACTAAACCTGAAAAAAGTGTGTGTGCGTGTGTGTGTGTGTGTGTGTGTGTGTGTGTGTGTGTTTTCCACCTTTCCCTTAAGGGCAGAAATAGGGAACAAGACCACTCACTAAACTTGCAGCATTTTAAAAGTGATAGTTTGAACTAGAAGCAAGAGAAATTAAGAAAGCAACCCCATTTACAATCACAACAAAAAGGAATTAAGACAGCTAAGAAGAAATTTAACCAAGAAAGTGAGAGCTGTACACTGAAAACCATAAGACACTGCTGAAAAACACTTGAAGAAGATACTCTATGGCAATATATTCCATGCTCATGTATTACAAGAATTAAGATTATAAAATGTCCATCTTGCCTAAAGCAATCTACAGTTTCCATGCAGCCCCTATCAAAATCCCAATAGCATCTTTCACAGAAATAGAACAACAAAAAAACACTAAAATGTATTAGAACCACTCTGTGTGACCCCATAGACGGCAGCCCACCAGGCTCCCCCATCTCTGGGATTCTCCCGATGCGAACACTGGAGTGGGTTGCCATTTCCGTCTCCAATGCATGAGAGCGAAAAGTGAATGTGAAGTTGCTCAGTCGCGTCCGACTCTTCGCGACCCCATGGACTGCAGCCTACCAGGCTCCTCCGCCCATGGGATTTCCCAGGCAAGAGTACTGGAGTGGGGTGCCACATTGCCTTCTCCGATATAGAACCACAAAAGACCCCAAATAATCAAGGCAATCCTGAGAATTTATCACAGTCCTCTTAAGTGTTTTGTTTATATCATCTGCAAAAAATAATGATAATCCAGCAGGCAAAAGAATATTTTAAGAAAAGTAAAAAGAAATCAATGTACTCCTCAATTCTTTTATATGTCTATTGTGTATCATATTTATTATGTATATATAATATGCATATTTTACATACGTATTATACATATAGTATATATGATGCATATATTATACATATAATACTTATTTTAGTGGAAAAATATGAGTACGAAACACTGCAGATATGCTCAATTCATCAATTTAACTCATTTGTCACACTGTGCCACATTTAGACAGTCCTTGATTTCAAGGGATGACACTTTAAATGTTTGGCCCGTTATTACCACCTTATCAATTCATGACACTTTCAGCACAACTAACATGAATTTATAAATTTATTTTATTCTGTTTCTGACAAGCAATGCATAAAGTTTCTACAGAAACTTTTTTTCTCAGAAGTCTTAGTCTGTTTGGGTTGTTATAATAAAATAGTATAAACTGGGTAGCTCATAGACAACAGAAACTTATTTCTCACAGTTCTGGAGACTGGGAATTCCAAGATGAAGGTGTTGACAGATCAGTCATCTGGTCAGAGAAAGTTCGTGGGTTCATCATACAGAGTCATCTTCTCACTGTAACCTCATGTGGTGAAAGGGCCGAGGACCTCTCTCTGAGCTTCTTTTCAGTCAGTTCAGTTGCTCAGTTGTGTCCAACTCCTTGCAACCCCATGGACTGCAGCATGCCAGGCCTCCCTGTCCATCACTCCTGGAGCTTGCTTGAACTCATGCCCATCAAGTCAGTGATGCCATCCAACCATCTCACCCTCTGTCCTCCCCTTCTCCTCCTGCCTTCAGTCTTTCCCAGCATCAGAGTCTTTTCAAATGAGTCAGTTGTTTGCATCAGGTGGCCAAAGTATTGGAGTTTCAGCTTCAGCATCAGTCCTTCCAATGAATATTCAGGGTTGATTTCCTTTAGGATTGACTGGTTTGACCTCGTGCATTTCAAGGGACTTTCAAGGGTCTTCCAGACACCACAGTTCAAAAGCATTAATTCTTCAGCACTCAGCTTTCTTTATAGTCCAACTCTCACATCCATACATAACTACTGGAAAAACCATAGCTTTGACTAGAAGGACCTTTGTTGGCAAAGTAATGTTTCAATATGCTGTCTGGGTTGGTCATAGTTTTTTTCTAAGGAGTAAGCATCTTGCATTTTCATGGCTCTTTTATAAGGACACTAATCCCACTCATGAAAGCTGCCTGCATGACCTAGTCACCTCCCAAAGGCCCCACCTTAAAGTACCAACACATTGGATATTAGGATTCATCATACAAATTTTGAGCAGACACTACCTTTCAGACCATTATAGATGTATTTTCTTAAAAAGTACCCACCTCTACACGTCCCATAGACCCACTCTATCTGAGTTACCAACTCCCGGAGTTTACCCAAAGTCACGTCTGTTGAGTCGGTGATACCATTCAACCATCTCATCCTCTGTCGTCCCCTTTTCCTCCCGCCTCCTAAGTTTCCCAGCATCAAGATCTTTGCCACTGAGTCAGTTCTTCGTATCAGGTGGCCAAAGTATTGGAGTTTCAGCTTCAACATCAGTCCTTCCAATGAACGCTTAGGACTGATCTCCTTTAGGATGGACTGGTTGGATCTCCTTGCAGTCCAAGGGACTCTCAAGAGTCTTCTCCAACACCACAGTTCAAAAGCATCAATTCTTCAGCACTCAGCTTTCTTATATAGTCTGACTTTCACATTCATACATGACTACTGGAAAAACCATAGCCTTGACTAGACAGACCTTTGTTGGCAAAGTAATGTCTCTGCTTTTGAATATGCTGTCTAGGTTGATCACAACTTTTCTTCCAAGGAGTAAGCATCTTTTAATTTCATGGCTGTAGTTACCATCTGCAATGATTTTGGAGCCCCGAAAAAAGTCTGCCAATGTTTCCCCATCTATTTGCCATGAAGTGATGGAATCAGATTCCATGATGTTAGTTTTCTGAATGTTGAGGTTTAAGCCAACTTTTTCACTCTCCTCTTTCTCTTTCATCAAGAGGCTCTTTAGTTCTTCTTCACTTCCTGCCAGAAGGGTGGTGTCATCTGCATATCTGTGGTTACTGATATTTCTCCCAGCAATCTTGATTCCAGCTTGTGCTTCATCCAGCCCAGCATTTCTCATGATGTACTGTATGTATAAGCAGGGTGACAATATACAGCCTTGATGTGCTCCTTTTCCTATTTGGAACCCAAATAATTGCTTTAAAATTAATTTCATTCCTGTTTTTTTGAATGCATATTTTCTTCAGTCACTGAAATCATTTTTAAAAACTGATATAGAAAGTAGTATTTCATAAAAATTGCAATCCACTTCTCTTCTGTCAAGAGCTATTTGTTAAATATTTAGGCTTTGCTGGCCAAGATACAAATCAAAGTTGTGATGAAGAACTCATATATGAACAACAAAATTTTCACAAACATTTAATTTTAAGAATTCAAAATTTCACTTATAGATATGTTTTCAAATTTCATTTTATTTTCACATTTCACCAAGTATTATTTTTTCATTTCTTTTAACCATTTAAGAATGTAAAAATAAGTCTTAATTCACTACTATGCAATAGGAGAAAGTGGAATGGATTTGACCTTCAGGCTGTAATTTGTTTACTCTCGCTCTAAAAGTAAAGTCAAGCACTACCTTTTTTTCTTTTCCTTTGGTTTCTGCTTTCTTTTTATTTTTTTAAAAAAATTTTTAAAATTGGGGTATAGTGGCTTTACAGTATTGTGTTAGTTTCTGCTGTACAACGAAGTGAATCTGATATAACACACACACACACATATATATCCCCCTTTCTTGGACCTCCTTCCCACTCCTCCCACCCAACTCCTCTAGGTCATCACAGCGCACTGGGCTGGGCTCTCTGTGTTATATAGCATCTTTCCATTAGCTATCTATTTTACACACGGTAGTGTATGAGTCAATCCCAATCTCCCAATTCATCCTGCCCACCTTTACACTCCACCACATCCACAAGTCTGTTCTCTACATCTGCATCTCTATACCTGCCCTGCAAATAAGTTCATCTGTATTGTTTTTCTAGATTCCACATATATGCATTAATATTGCATATATGTTCTATGATATGCATATACAAATGTATATATGTTTTATGGTATATTTATCATTTATATGATATTTGTTTTCCTTTTTCTGACTTACTTCAGTATGTGCAACATAGTCTAGGTCCATCCACATCTCTACAAATGACCTAATATCATTCCTTTTTATGGCTGAGTAATATTCCATTGTATATGTACCACATCTTTATCCATTCATCTGTCTATGAACACATAGAGGTTCCTTAAAAAACTAAAAGTAGAGCTACCATATGACCCAGAAATTCCACTACTGGCATATACCCTGCTGCTGCTGCTGCTTCTGCTGCTAAGTCACTTCAGTCGTGTCCAACTCTGTGCAATCCCATAGACGGCAGCCCACCAGGCTCCCTTGTCCCCGGGATTCTCCAGGCAAGAACACTGGAGTGGGTTGCCATATCCTTCTCCAATGCAGGAAAGTGAAAAGTGAAAGTGAAGTCGCTCAGTCTCAGTTGTGTTCGACTCGCAGCGACCTCATGGACTGCAGCCTACAAGGCTTCTCTGTACATGGGATTTTCCAGGCAACAGTACTGGAGTGGGTTGCCATTGCATATACCCTGGGAAAACCACAATTCAGAAAGATACATACACCCCAATGTTCACTGCAGTACTATTTATATTAGCCAGGACATTTAGCAACCTAAATGTCAAGCACTGCTTTTGAGATAGCCTACATATTATTCAAGAGAAATTGAGATTTTAATAGTGAAATGTGGCAGTAAGGAAAAGAGCAGCCCCTGCAAAGAATAGTTGCCATATACATTTTTAAGAGCAAGTATGCACTGTGCTGTCATTGAAAAAAAATGAAACTATTAATGTGAGTGAGAAGGCAATTCAAGAAAGGAAAACAATCCATACTTATAAACAGAAGAATGGCTTAATATTTAATTCCATTATTGTTTGGAAATATGTATAGTGAGAGAAAGCAGAAAACTAGAATAAATTCTCTAAGTATAATGAGATGTCTTGTAAAAAAGAAAAACAATGCCTGTGAAAAATCACCAAAGAAGCTCTTTTATATTTCATACAACTCTCAAGATTTGTTGCATTAATTATGAATTTTGGACTGAAATTGTAAAGAAGAAAAATTCAAGTAATGTGAATCATGGTAAGGCATTGTGTATTATGACATTCCATTTAATATTATTGATTTCTGGGTTAGTTTGCTTAAGCAAGTTATATATGACCTTAGTACTTTATAATAGAGTGCTATAAAAGTTATTATTTCTTTTAGATGAATGCTACTTTGTTTCATTTCAACCTTTGGTCTTGGGTTAATAAGAGAATACATATTAGATCATTATTTAAATTTTAGATTTTATTTTTACTATTCCCATTTACAAGATATAAAATTTTCAGAATAAAACTCAAAAATGTGAAGACTGCTCAGACTTAAGAGTTTTCCATTTCAGGACCCTCCCAGTATGAGAATTAAGAATAGTAGATTATTCACATTTAATAATCTCAAAAAGTATAAAAGAGTTCAAATGAAGCAAATTAATTCAAATTAGTGCATTTGCAATCAATTCACTTTAAAAGTTTTTTCTGCTTTGTTTCTAAATAAATGCCCTATATGTGATGCTTATTAGCTTTCTAAATTAATCCTTACCATGCAGTGAAGCATTGTGCGAATCAAGTCCATTAAATAATCAGAGAGAGGCATATTTGGCTTTACAATCTAAGCAGAAAGAAGATATCCAAAAACATGCTCTACATGGTATCTTTCAAGTTTTCAGCCTTGCACCATTAAATATAATGTTATCTGTAAGTTTTTCATAGATGTCCTTAATGAAGTCAGTTCTATTCACAATTTGCCAAGAGTTTGTTATCAGAAATATATTTTGAATTCAATCAAATGTTTTTTTGTGTGTCTTCTAAGATGATCATATAGGTTTGCATTTTTGTTTTATTTTTATGGCCAATTATACAAATTTCATATGTTAAGCACTGTATTCCAGGAAAACTGGTCATAATTATTATCATTTTTAATTGTTGTTTGGTCTGATTTGATACATATAAAATATTGAAGGGGTAATTAAATATAAAATATTCACAAGGTAATTAAATTTTCAAGTCTAGAAACTCAGTTGTTTTCCAACTGGATTGTTATACATTTGCCAATATTTTGATCATGGTTTTACAGATCTATGTATGTGCTGTATTATATTTTCTAAATGATGTATTTTTTAGTTCATGAATTGCATTAGGATTGAATTAATTTCTATTATATATTGCTATAGCAATTATACTTATTAATTCTAATTACTGTAGAATTTTAAAGCATAACTTAAAAGTTTATATGAAAGCATAAGTCTAAGATTTCAAGTATATTAATGTAACAGAAATATGGATAAAGTAACTGTATGTTTCACTGAACCAGATTTTCATTAACAAGTACTGTAATATTAAATTCTAGAGATAAGAAACCATTAAATGGCAAACTAATAAATTAGCAGAGCATAAATCTAGCTCTCCATTTTTTTATTGTAAGTAGCTTATTATGGATCATTTGAAGTTCAGTAATAAATTATCTTTCAATTTCTTTTTGTTGTCATTTGTGCTTGTTTTTCTGTCTGTGCTACGTGTCTTGTGAAGTCTTATCTCTCCAACAAGGGATTGAAATCCAGCCTTCAGCAGTGAAAGCCTGGAGTCCTAATGACTGGACCACCAGGGAATTCCCATGTCATTTTTCAATTTCTTGATCAATTTTTTCTACACACCTTTTTTTGCAACAAAGTGAGAAACAGAAGAGTATCTTTTATATGTAAACAGATGAACGATTTGGGGATTAAAAGATGAATTTGTATTACTTTTCTTAAAAAGACTGAGGTCACTTGCTTGAGAAACCATCAGAGGATGAGAAAATGTGATGATTAGGGTATCGCATTACTACAGAACATTAAGGATAAGATAGTCTAGCTAGAATGCAAAACTCTCAAAAATGGGAGAATTTTTAGATGAGAGTTGAATGGTGAGGGAAGCTCTTAATGTGAATTCTCGGCCACAGATAGCGGAGTATAGAAAACCAGGCAATCTCATAGACATGGCTGCAGTGAAAGCCAAGCTCACTTGAAGATAAAAACATACAGAAAGCATTTCACCAATAAATTGATTACATAGGATATCTGTTTACCAGGGAGCAGGATTCTGTAGTAAAAAAAAAAAATGGGAGATTGTTTTACTTTCTTCAGTATTAATATTTTTTAAATTACTGAGTAAATAAACATACTAATATATAGATTATCTAATTTAATTTTTAAACATTAGTCTAAAGAAAATACTATTATATCATCCCAATTTAAAGATGAGAAAACTGGATCTTAAAGATGTTATTAACTAACCCATATAGTTCAGTTCAGTTCAGTCACTCAGTCGTGTCCGACTCTTTGCGACCCCATGAATCGCAGCACGCCAGGCTTCCCAGGTCCATCACCAACTCCCGGAGTTCACTCAGACTCACGTCAATCGAGTCTGTGATGCCATCCAGCCGCCTCATCCTCTGTCGTCCCCTTCTCCTCCTGCCCCCAATCCCTCCCAGCATCAGAGTCTTTTCCAATGAGTCAACTCTTTGCATGAGGTGGCCAAAGTACTCGAGTTTCAGCTTTAGCATCATTCCTTCCAAAGAAATCCCAGGGCTGATCTCCTTCAGAATGGACTGGTTGGATCTCCTTGCAGTCCAAGGGACTCTCAAGAGTCTTCTCCAACACCACAGTTCAAATGCATCAATTCTTCGGCACTCAGCCTTCTTCACAGTCCAACTCTTACATCCATACATGACTACTGGAAAACCATAGCCTTGACTAGACGGACCTTAGTCAGCAAAGTAATGTCTCTGCTTTTGAATATGCTATCTAGGTTGGTCATAACTTTTCTTCCAAGGAGTAAGCGTCCTTTAATTTCATGGCTGCAGTCACCATCTGCAGTGATTTTGGAGCCCAAAAAAATAAAGTCTGACACTGTTTCCACTGTTTCCCATCTATTTCCCATGAAGTGATGGGACCAGATGCCATGATCTTCATTTTCTGAATGTTGAGCTTTAAGCCAACTTTTCGCTCTCCTCTTTCACTTTCATCAAGAGGCTTTTCAGCTCCTCTTCACTTTCTGCCATAAGGGTGGTGTCATCTGCATATCTGAGGTTATTGATATTTCTCCCGACAATCTTGATTCCAGCTTGTGTTTCTTCCAGTCCAGCGTTTCTCATGATGTACTCTGCATATAACTTAAATAAGCAGGGTGACAATATACAGCCTTGACATACACCTTTTCCTATTTGAAACCGGTCTGTTGTTCCATGTCCTGTTCTAACTGTTGCTTCCTGACCTGTATACAGATTTCTCAAGAGGTAGGTTAGGTGGTCTGATAGTCCCATCTCTTTCAGAATTTTCCACAGTTTATTGTGATCCACACAGTCAAAGGCTTTGGCATAGTCAATAAAGCAGAAATAGATGTTTTTCTGGAGCTCTCTTGCTTTTTCCATGATCCAGCGGATGTTGGCAATTTGATCTCTGGTTCCTCTGCCTTTTATAAAACCAGCTTGAACATCAGGAAGTTCACGGTTCACGTATTGCTGAAGCCTGATTTGGAGAATTTTGAGCATTACTTTACTAGCATGTGACATGAGTGCAACTGTGCGGTAGTTTGAGCATTCTTTGGCATTGTCTTTCTTTGGGATTGGAATGAAAACTGACCTTTTCCAGTCCTGTGGCCACTGCTGAGTTTTCCAAACTTGCTGGCATATTGAGTGCAGCACTTTCACAGCATCAATTTCAGGATTTGAAATAGCTCAACTGGTATTCCATCACCTCCACTAGCTTTGTTTGTAGTGATGCTTTCTAAGGCCCACTTGACGTCACTTTCCAAGATGTCTGGCTCTAGATTAGTGATCGCACCATCATGATTATCTGGGTCGTGAAGATCTGTTTTGTACAGTTCTTCTGTGTACTCTTGCCACCTCTTCCTAATATCTTCTGCTTCTGTTAGGTCCATACCATTTCTGTCCTTTATCGAGCCCATCTTTGCATGAAATGTTCCCTTGGTATCTCTAATTTTCTTGAAGAGATCTCTAGTGTTTCCCATTCTGTTGTTTTCCTCTATTTCTTTGCATTAATCACTGAAGAAGGCTTTCTTATCTCTTCTCGCTATTCTTTGGAACTCTGCATTCAGATGCTTATATCTTTCCTTTTCTCCTTTGCTTTTCACCTCTCTTCTTTTCACAGCTATTTGCAAGGGCTCCCCAGACAGCCATTTTGCTTTTTTGCATTTCTTTTCCATGGGGATGGTCTTGATCCCTGTCTCCTATACAGTGTCACGAACCTCATTCCATAGTTCATCAGGCACTCTGTCTATCAGATCTAGGCCCTTAAATCTATTTCTCACTTCCACTGTATAATCATAAGGGATTTGATTTAGGTCATACCTGAATGGTCTAGCAATTTTCCCTACTTTCTTAAATTTAAATCTGAATTTGGTAATAAGGAGTTCATGATCTGAGCCACAGTCAGCTCCTGGTCTCGTTTTTGTTGACTGTATAGAGCTTCTCCATCTTTGGCTGCAAAGAATATAATCAATCTGATTTTGGTGTTGACCATCTGGTGATGTCCATGTGTAGAGTCTTCTCTTGTGTTGTTGGAAGAGGGTGTTTGCTATGACCAGTGCATTTTCTTGGCAAAACTCTACTAGTCTTTGCCCTGCTTCATTCTGCATTCCAAGGCCAAGTTTGCCTGTTACTCCAGGTGTTTCTTGATTTCCTACTTTTGCATTCCAGTTCCCTATAATGAAAAGGACATCTTTTTTGGGTGTTAGTTCTAAAAGGTCTTGTAGGTCTTAATAAAACCGTTCAACTTCAGTTTCTTCAGCATTACTGGTTGGGGAATAGACTTGGATAACTGTGATATTGAATGATTTGCCTTGGAGACTAACAGAGATTATTCTGTCGTTTTTGAGAGTGCATCCAAGTACTGCATTTTGGACTCTTTTGTTGACCATGATGGCTACTCCATTTCTTCTGAGGGATTCCTGCCCGCAGTAGTAGATATAATGGTCATTTGAGTGAAATTCACCCATTCCAGTCCATTTTAGTTCGCTGATTCCTAGAATGTCGACGTTCATCCTTGCCATCTCTTGTTTGACCACTTCCAATTTGCCTTGATTCATGGACCTGACATTCCAGGTTCCTATGCAATACTGCTCTTTACAGCATCGGATCTTGCTTCTATCACCAGTCACACCCGCAACTGGGTATTGTTTTTGCTTTGGCTCCATCCCTTCATTCTTTCTGGAGTTATTTCTCCACTGATCTCCAGAAGCATATTGGGCACCTAAAGACCTGGGGAGTTCCTCTTTTGGTATCCTATCATATTGCCTTTTCATACTGTTCATGGGGTTCTCAAGGCAAGAATACTGAAGTGGCTTGCCATTTCCTTCTCCAGTGGACCACATTCTGTCAGACCTCTCCGCCATGACCCGTCTTGGGTGGCCCCGCAGGCATGGCTTGATTTCATTGAGTTAGACAAGGCTGTGGTCCTAGTGCGATTAGATTGACTAGTTTTCTGTGAGAATGGTTTCAGTGTGTCTGCCCTCTGATGCCCTCTTGCAACACCTACCATCTTACTTGGGTTTCTCTTACCTTGAGCATGGGGTATCTCTTCACAGCTGCTCCAGCAAAACACAGCCGCTGCTCCTTACCTTGGATGAGGGGTATCTCCTTACTGCTGCCGTTCCTGACCTTCAACGTGGGATAGCTCCTCTAGGCCCTCCTGTGCCTGGACAGCCATGACTCATCGGGTTGCTCCTCCCAGCCACCAGCCCTGGCCTTGGGCATGGGTGGCTCCTCAGGGTCACCGCCCCTGGCCTCAGGCACAAGGTGGCTTCTCCGAGTGTCTCCTCCCAGCCGCCACTGACCTCGGACGCGGGGTAGCTCCTCTCGACCTTTCCAAACCCTCCCTCTCTCCTAAATAGTGGCTGTCCTGAGGGTTGCAAGAGGGCATCAGAAGGCAGATACACTGAAAAAATACTCACAGAAAACTACTCAGTCTAATCATACTAGGACCACAGCCTTGTCTAATTCAATGAAACCAAGCCATGCCTGCAGGGCCACCCAAGACGGGTCATGGTGGAGAGGTCTGACAGAATGTGGTCCACTGGAGAAGGGAATTACCTCGGACGCAGGGTATCTCCTCCCTGCTGCCACTGACCTCGGACTCGGGGTAGCTCCTCTCGGCCGCTGCCCCTGACCTCGGACGCAGGGTGGCTCCTCCCGGCCGTTCCTGCACTGTCGCAGCCTGGCACTCTGGGCTGCTGTCCCTGACTTCGGACGTGGGGTAGCTCTCGGCCATGCTTAGTGCGCCGGCCTGCCAGTGCCGCCTGCGCTTAGTATAAGTCAGCATAAATAGTCTGTATGAGACAAGACCAATGCCTAAGTAATGTGATTTCAAAGTATGTCCCCTAAAGTCTGTGCTGTGTGGCTCCAGAACTGTGGTATGGAATAACCAATACCCCTTTGGCTTTTTCTGAACACAGTTTCTATGAGTACAACCTAAGATCATATGAACATTATTGGCAACACGATTACCCTGTTAACACAAAAGTTTGTTCTTGCAAATAGAACATATAATAAATCAAACATTCTTAAATATTTTTCTTTCCCACATACCATAAGTTATATTTTTCTGAATTTGCATATTTTTAAGTTCTCACAGGGTTTCCATTTGTCTCTTTTTTACACTTCATTTTAATAGATCTCAGACATCATTCCAGACTGTCCTAAAAAATTATCTGTAAATAAATGCATTGATATCTTTCCTGGGAAAACTTTAAAATAAAATTTATTAATAAGTAAAATTGCAGAATGTGAGATAGTTTGTAAAAAGCTAAGTTACATCATCTAAATAGGTATTACAAAAGATGATTACATTATAATTAATGATATCAAAAGGAAAGAATTATCAACTCAATGAGGCTCTTTTTAATCAAACAGTTACATGTATATCTTCTGGTCACATATTAAATGGCGATGGAAAGACTACATTCCAGAGGATAAATACACAAGAAAAGGGCCGCAGGTTGTATATGGGCTTGTATCTGTGGATTCTAAATGGGAAATAAGTGATGACAGGGAAATGATAATATTTTTAAAGCCAAAAATGGTAAAAGGTCTTTCTATGCTGCCGTCTATGGGGATGCGCAGAGTCGGACAGGACTGAAGCGGCAGCAGCATGCCATTTGCTCATGATGATATTAAATACAGGCATATGCATAAAGTCATGTGCTGTTGTTGTTGTTTAGTTGCTTAGTCCTGTCTCTTTGTGACCCCATAGATGGTAGACCGCTAGGCTCCTCTGTCCATAGGATTTCCCAGGCAAGAATACTAGAGTGGGTTGCCATTTCATTCTCCAGGGGATCTTCCTGACCCAGGGATTGCACGCATGTCTTCTGCATTAGCAGGCAGATTCTTTACCGCTGAGCCACCAGGGAAGCCCAGAGCCATGTGCTGTGTAAATGTAAAAGTATTACTACATTAAGGAGTGCCCACTCTAGTGATTAAAGGGATTAAACTGAGTATGAGGTAAAGGAGCTTCCATAATATTAGCTCTATTATTTGAATGAGTCTACTTTTCACAGAAAATAAATCATCTCTTCCCATGTGAAACTACATAATTGTCAAGAATAGTATAAATTAAACAGGGTTTTATTTTTATATTATAAAATTTACTAGTATCTTTATGCCCTGACTAGTCCACTTGTGGCTTTTTGGCCTTTGGACATCACCAATAGATAAAGGAATAAATGTAAATAAATAAATACATAATCCTAATTTTAGGTATAGCTTAAATTCTTTTGACAAATATTTATTCCTCAATATCTACAATAAGCCCACTAATCCATGTTTAAGGTACTGGGATAATTCAAACAGTAATTGGATGCTTTGTAATGAATTATTTACAACTGTCCACAAGTCAGTTACTGAATGTGTTTCTGAAACCTCTCCAACCAATTAGAGCATTCCATTGCTTCCAAAGGGCACTAAGCATGCTATTCAAAACAGAATTAAGGTATGCACTGTTGCTACTGTTACTCTATAATTCAAGCAAAAAGTCTTAAAATATACTTGCCCAACCAGAAAATATGGGAAAATTATTTTTACTCTCTTCATCCAGCAATATGCAAATTCAAAAAAGAAACGTAATTATCTTTTATGTCATATTGATTGTTTTTGGTTTTCACTGACTCAAACAGGGTCGATCAATGTGGAATTTTACACTTTGCTAGAAACAGCTTCAGCAAAACATGTTATTATTAGCTTCATTTGAAATTATAATTTCAAAGCCACACTTTGCTGGAGCAGGAAGAGAGGCCACGGGTAATAGAAACCATAAATGAAAAACAGCTTGGTCATGGATTCAGGTGCCAGCAATATATTCAGTTCATTGGATTCAGGTTGCCTGACCCAATTTTTTGTGAATAATTCTATTTCCCTCACACACTCTTTACGAAGGAACTAAGATATTACTTTTAAGGAATTTTAAATTTGGGAAATTCATTTTTTTAACACCTAATACACAGGTCCTAGAAATATTTATCACTGTTGAAAAAAATAGAATTTTCTGATTTGTATTCTAACAAATATTCTATGAATATATAGTAACTGTTATCCCTCATTATAATAAACAAGACCCCTAATTTCTTTGTGCCTAGTGACCCTTGGTCAGTTGGAAATAAATGAATTTTGTCAACCTATATGACACCACTATCAAATGCTCTGAACTCAAGGACCCAGGGCATTTATCTCACACCAAAGGCTTCCCAGGTGGCACAGTGGTAAAGGATCTGCCTGCCAAGGCACAATACAAGAGATAGGTTTGATCCTTGTTTGGGAAGATCCCCTGGAGTAAGAAATGGCAACCCTCTTGAGTATTCTTGTCTGGAAAATTCCATGGACAGAGGAGCCTGTGGGGATGCAGTCCATGGGTTTGCAAAGAGTCAGACATAACTGGGCACACACACATGCTGTCAGTGTTCCTTCAGGTTAATTCAGGATCTGAGATTTGTAGGACAACTTCTAGAAGTTATTATTTATGAAACAGAGAAATAGGTAAGTTCTCACAATTTTGATTCTGATTTTTTTTTTTTTTTTGGTCCCGCAAGTACAAAATATACATCTAACATGGCTAAAGAATGTATATTTTATCTCAGTAAGGTAATAAAGGATGTTCCTCAAAGAATCTGCTTTGGATTTTTTTCCTTCCAGTGAGTATTGGAGAACTGAACACTCACCACCACATAGTTCTATTGTGTGAGAGAGAATGATTGCAATGCGCCTAGCACTAAAAGTGTGACTGTTAATAGCTTTAGTAACAGTAATGATGGTGACAGCTTTTTGTTGCTGTAATTGTGTTGTGATTGCTACATTTTTTCCAATGTATATCAAAGAAATCAGTAAGAAATTACAATTTGTTTCTATTCCCTTTATTTGTAATGGATATCTTGTTGCAGAAACCAGTATTCCAGAAACCAAGCACCACACTCAGAGAATTGGAGAACTCGGATTTATTACACCAGCGGGCCCAGAGGAGTTAACACTTCAAGCTCTGAGCCCTGAACAAAGGGGTTACAGAGTTTATATAGACAGGCTATAGTGGGCAACACTAGCTGCTAATAGGTTGATTTAAACTAAGGGGTTTCATGCACAGGAAGAGCAGTCCAGACGGGGAGGAGGATGCCTGACCTTTACAGTGACAAGCATGATTAAGCAGGATTGCGGGGGCTGAGTAGTTGCAAAGAGCAGGACAAGGGTGATGAGATAAGCTCCAGTTCCTAGTATTGTAAGTCCCCACTTTCCAAGACTACGTGACCTACGTGATCCAGACTTTGCAAGGAACAAGCTGAGTTACAGAGGCAGAACAAACAGGAGGTTATATAGAATTTTAACTTTTCCTCTTTAATCTCAGCTTCTCACTACCTTTCCATTTCCTACACTGGATTTGGAGCCTTGACTGATTTGCAATCTATTTGTTAATCTTTCTAAACTGATATCACCTTCTCTTTGGGAGAAAACTCTGTTCCCCATTATCCGTATGGTTTTCCCAAAATCATAAGGTTCTTGCCTACTTAATTTTTAGTGTTACTTCCCTGAGAATTCTGGCTACTCTATCTTACCCACCAAATACAGACTCTTTCTATCAGCCACTGTCAATAGACCCAGTGGTGTGAAAGTGAGAGTTGCTCAGCCGTGTCTGACTCTTTGTGACCCCATGAACTATACAGTCCATGGAATTCTCCAGGCCAGAATACTGGAGTGGGTAGCCTTTTCCTTCTTCAGAGGATCTTCCCAACCCAGGGACTGAACATAGGTCTCCCACATTGCAGGCAGATTCTTTACCAGCTAAGCCACAAGGGAAGCCTGTCAACAGACCAAGGTGCTGCAAATTTCAGCTACTATTAATGGACCAATATCCTATGGCCGCTTATTTTAGACTTCTACTAGTCACTTCACTCAGGGAAGAGTCATTTACCCATACAAGTTTTCTAGGTCCAATCTTAGTAATTCCTACTTCCCTCTGCTTTCCAGTCAATATTTTTGGAGAATCTGGTGTCCTCATGGTAGACTAAACATAAGGACAAGAAGAAGACAGTGATAAAGCAGGTTCATCAGGCAGGCTTACTATTCTGACTCACATGTTCTTCTGGGGGTTCCTCAATAGTATATTCCTCTAGTGTGCTCAGTCGTATCAGTGGTGTTCAACTCTTTTGTGACCCCCGTGGACTGTAATCCTCCAGGCAAGAATACTGGAGTAGGTTGCCATTCCCTCCTCCAGGGATATACCTCTAATATGTTGCTGATAAAAAAGATATAGTCTAGCTTATACCTGACCATAAATAACAAAGCTCATTGTCATATTTACCCAAGCACAATTTGAATGTAAACTCTGATTTAGGTTAACTAAAAACTGGACTGTAAATTTTGTGCTCACATTAAAAAAATGGACTACCTAAGTTGGCATTTTTTAAAAAAGGAAATTTAACACATGGTCATTGTGTTTTCACAAATAGAAAAAGAGAACAGTGGGAACCTTGGAGACTGGGGGAACATTTACCTCCCTCACTCATGTACATGCCTACAAGATACTTCTTCTAGAGCGGTTATTAACATGAGTCCAAGGACAATGTGAAAAAGAAAGACATGGACTTCCCAGATGGTACGCCAGATAAGAATCTGCCTGCCAATGCAGGGGCCATGGGTTCAATCCCTGGGCTGGGAAGATTCCACGGAATGCAGGCAGAGCAACTAAGCCTGTGTGCCACAACTACTACAGCCCCCTTGCCTAGAGCTCAGGTGCCGCAGCAAGAAAAGCCACCTCCGTGAGAAACGTGAGCACCACAATGAAGAGGAGCCCCCACATACCGCAGTTAGAGAAAGCCCTCCCCAAAGCAAAGAAAGCCCAGTGCAGTCAAGAAAAAAAGAGGAAAGAAACACACCATTTAGCTGACAAAATCTTATGATATTTGATGATTAAATTCGCAATTCCTCCAAGACTTTAAATGTTCTGTAATATCTGACTGCTGCTGGTATCCCTAGCCTCATTTTATACAGTTTCCTAATTCCCTACTTGCTCATTACCCTTGATTGAATCACGCTAAGATGCTTTGAGTTCCTCAGAAGTGCCAATAAATTTCCTACCGTGGGATCTTAGCAAGGAATATCCTTTTCCTGAATCTTTACCTGGAAAATGACACTTCGGGTCTCAGTTTAAACAAGATCCCTTCAAATAGGACTTCTCTGACCCCTGAGCTAAATTCTCTATCATACTTTGTTTTTCATAATCTTTCTCAGTTTTATTTATTTTCTTTTTTCTCTATTCATGTATTCTGTTGTTGTAGCCACGCATTCCAGGAAACAAATTCACTCAGGACAATGCAGATAGTGGAGTGCAGTTTATTACACTGGTGGGCCCAAGGCAGAGTCTCCTCTTAGCCAAGGACCCTGACCAGCATTTGTGAAAATCTTTTATGCCCCATGTGTACGTGTCTGAACCCACCACTCCAAATTCCTTGAGACTTACACAAACCAAGGAAAATACCGTCCCAATAACCCCATCATTCACCTGCTATGTGCTCATGTGCTCAAACAGTCAAACAATTAGCCAATAATCAATAAACCCGAGGTTACACTCTGATAGATACAGAAAAATTTATGGCCTGTCTGGAGGAAGGGGTGATAGTATATGTTTTCTCTTAGGCGATAAGTAACCTAGATATGATCTTCAAGGTTCCCCCGTCTTGAGGGGTTCTTATCCTTCTGCTATTGTTTTCATAGGCACTAAACACAGAATTCAGAGTCCATTGGAAAGGTGGCTGAGCATGATCAGCATGAACAGGCCTAAGATGGAGTCCAGGCCCTATGAATTCCTTCTTCAGTGTGACAATATGTTTACTGCCTTCAATGTTTGTCCTACTGAACTGGACAGGCTTAACAGTAAGGAAATACATAAGCTCATACAAAAGCAAGTTCAGAGGCGTGTCAGATTTCAAGGTTGTTTGACCCAGTAAAAATCAGATTGTAGAATGACTACTAGTATCTAAAATTCCCTTGCTTATATTTTGCAGGAGGAAGAGAACTAGTTTGCAGAGACTTAAGATAAGAAAAATTTCCCTGAAAGATATCTGAAAACCTAACCTCATATTTTACAGGACAACACTGGGTCACAAACTTACTTTTGAGCTGATCATTGAGAAGTGAAATGGGATTTCTTTTTGTCCAGTCTGACCTCTCCTTGGAATTGAGGTTAGGATCAAATTTCCCTGAGGTATAGACCTTGTAGGAGTGACATGCATACGTAAACTAAGTTAGCATTCTGTTATGAAAAAGGAAGAGGAAACCAATATTGGATAAACAACAATCAACCCTATTACTGTACACAAAGAATTTGTTTATCTTGTTTAAACTGTATACTGTTGTTATCATGTTTTCTTTGTAATGTTATGAAATGCCACAATTTCCAATATTTACTATTCAAGTTCAACAAATGTCATTCCAACTACCTTGCAGGATGAGAATTCAGATGCGTTTAGATGTACTTTAATACATAGCCAGAAGCATATTTCCCATTAATTATTAAATTGCTTCCAAAATTTGTGTCCTGCACATGAAGGTTGAACATACCTAATGCCTGGAAAAACTGTTTCGATTTCTCACTGAAAAATTCCAGTTTTTCAAGAAATTAAGAGTATTGGGGATTAACTCTAGAAGGAATTGGAAAATATATGTCAAGTCATGTAATAGTATAATTGCAAAAATGAAAGTGTTAGTCACTCAGTCATGTCTGAGTGACTCAGTGGACTGTAGCCCACCAGGCTCCTCTGTCCATGGGATTCTCTAAGCAAGAATACTGGAGTGGGTAACTATTTCCTTCTCCAGGGGATCCTCCCAACCCAGAGACTGAAGCCAGGTCTCCTGAACTACAGGTGGATTCTTTACCATCTGAGACACCAGAGAAACCCATAGTACAATTAAAACTTTATTAATTCTGCATAGGAGTTATATGGCCACATTGTGTCGAAGACAGCTACCTATATAGCAGTAACCACACAAGAATTTAGAGTATAGGCTCAGTAGAAAAGAAGTGCATATCTGGGCCCTGCCTGGTGTATGCCAAGGTCACAGAAGCATAAGAGTCAAAACTCCATCTGAACATCCATTATCTAGAATCAATGGGATAGCACACAGAGATCTGCAGGAGGCTGGAGCATAATGAAACATTAGAGGCTCAAATTCTGCCCTCAGGTCAGTCCAGCTCCAGGAGCCTGAGCTATCTTTGCAGCTGAGATTGCAGTGAGATAGGAGAAGCTATCTGGAATGATAACTTAAAGTAAAATAAAATACCCTCTGTGATCCTCTCTAAAACAATGTTGATGAAAATCACTAATGTAGAATGCCTTTGTATTTAAAAGAATTAGTAGCGATGAGTCAAATTTCCTGTGAACATCAACAACTTCAAAGAAATACAAGCAACCAACTTTGTAAGCAGGGGCTAAATGCATGAATGAATATACACACATACACAAACACACATATTTAAATTAAGATACATTATAGGGAAAATTGAAAAGTCTTCATCTTCAGTATATCAGCTCTAATTTCCAGAAACAAGGTAATACCTGGCCTAATGGAATCCAGAATAATGTGCATCACTACCATTCTGCTGTATGCCTGCTACACTACCCAAGGGCTGCTATGCTAAATGGGTGCCGTTTGTGCACAGCACAAAGGTTCCTGGCCACAGAGGTGAGGGGATCTGCACACCCGGATGGGGATTGTACCCTCTAAAGCAGGATGCAGCCATACCAAATTGACATCTTTTTCTGGTTCATCCACCAAAGAGTATGTTTCTTGTTCTATTTTGCACAAAGGTGTTGCATATATTAACAGCTGTAGTGGTATTATCTTATTTGTTCCTGGCAACAAATTCTACAGTGGTAATTGGTTATGCTGCTGCTGCTTCTGATAAGTCGCTTCAGTCATGTCCGGCTCTGTGAGCCTCTTCTAACTGAAAGTATTCTGAGAAAGCTCATCTTTAGTCAAGGAAAATAATATAAGCCTACCCTACCCCTCCTAACTGTAAGATCTGTCGCCTCCTCAATAAGTATTTGGATTCTAATATTTTGTTACTGTGATAATCTCTTGATTAGAATTTCGTGCAGTACCTCTGGCTGCTTCTCCACCATCCTGTGGCTACCATCTTCTTGCAACATCACTTTACAGAAAATCCTGGCTTTTTTCACTTGAATTCCCGAGGGCAGCAAATCACACACAAGCTATTAGTAACAGTATCTATGTTCTCTGGGTATGAAAGAGAAATTACAAAAACCAACTGCAATAATTCAAAATTGAACATCGGGTATCAGTTACTACTTCTCTCATGTAAGTTACTATTCATCACTGTCACTGAAAATTTGTAACTGGCTATAGGCTCCATGACTGCCCCCACCTGACACTACCATTTCAGGGCTACATTTCTTCCAGTCAAAATTTCTTATCCAATTTCCTTTATGATTCTCCCACAAAATAACTCTGTTGGGGACTATTATATTGCTCACCATTTCTCAATTCTTTATTATCCAGGACAATTAAATTCCTTCTTTTCCCAATTTATTTCACTAAAACTAGATAGCGCCTAACCTTTCATAAACAGTTTCCCCTGAGTTACACTCCCTTGCTTTACTGAAATGGAGAAGTGACTTCAATTTTTATTATTCTGGATGGCAATCTTTTCTTCTTGATGCATAGTCTCTACAAATGAGAAACAAGACTCCAAGACATGACATCACCTAAGTTTCAAAACCTACTGTCTTTGTTTATCACTGATTTGAAACCAGTTTAGGAGGCAAGAAGAGATGCTATACATGAATAGACCCTCATGCTAATATTCTGAAGAAAATTTTTACATAAACTACATACACTCAACACAGTAAATATTATCGTGCTTCAGTAGAGTTCAACTAAACAAATACCTACAGTTACAAGTTTATCATACTAGAAGACACATACATTAAGGAAATAAACACAGACAAATAAACATGGTAATAAATGCTACATACTGTGAAAGGAAAGAACAAGATGCTGTAAGCCAATAACAGAGAACACCTATTTTAGAATGCAATCAACTAATCTTTTCTATGTTCTTTGAAACACAATCTAAATTTTTTTCCTAGATATTTTTAATGCCCTCTATACTTTTAAGAAAATCTCAGGAACTTTCAGTCCAGTAGATATAGTTGTCCACTCCTCAAGTCTCCTAATTTGTTCCTCTCATTCCTAACCTATCTTAAAACAAAATATAGGCATATAAAAATAAGCAAGCCAAAGCAATGAACAACCATTCTGAATGAGCCCTCTATTTCTCTTGTCTCCATTTGTTGTTTATACCAAGAGAATAAATCACATAACAAGGCATCAAGCAGGGACCACCCTTAGTACACACTCAGCAGCCCCTGAATGGAGCTGTCATAGAGCCCAGTGCATCTCCCTGGTTAATCCCTTCTCTCGCCACTGAACAATTCACCACTTGACACTTAGCATAGGCTCAGGCCTTCTCCTTTGTACAGAACACTGGAACCATCAGCTGAGATTCTTCATTATTCCACCCCTAGA
This sequence comes from Ovis aries, assembly GCF_016772045.2. NCBI lineage: Eukaryota > Metazoa > Chordata > Mammalia > Artiodactyla > Bovidae > Ovis > Ovis aries. The sequence goes on from NC_056061.1 coordinate 66,670,504, forward strand.
CATTGCATCTGCATGGAGTTGCTCCTGCCTTTTAACCTTCACAAAGTATAGATCTGATCTAAAAGCTAGCACTTCATCTGTGCTCTGGATTTCATCCCCTTCAGCCTCTTCCGAAAACATACGTTAGTGATTGTCCCTGCTCTCTTCTCTTATTTTTATCTCTTGCTTTCTACCTCATCTTTCCTTTTGTATTTATCATATAAAACATACACATAAACATATATAGTATTTCACATAAAAAGTATTTCACATTTTTAAAAACCCACTTTCAATGTATATATCCTAACAGTTGCTTTATTTCACCCTACAACTTCTCAGGCAAACTTTTAATAAGAAAGGTTGCTAATACCATTATCTTTTTTTAATATGATAAGTTGACATGTTACATTTTGTAAATATAAAGAATAAATACTGTCTTATTCCAAACAGAGAGTTCAAAAGTAGACAAAACAAATCAGTACTATTATAAATCAAGATAGTGGTTACCACTGGATGGGATAACAGTGATTAGAAGTGGGTAGTGAAGAAATTCTTAGGTTGCAGCAATATTCTTTTATTTGTTTTGGGTGCAGGTTTTATTGGTTTATTCACTTCAGGACATTCATTTGACTGAACATTCATGGTCTATGGCTCTTTTGTATGTTGCTCTTCTTAAAAAAATATATTTAAAAATATACAGTATGTCAGGTGTTACTTACATGGAAAAGAAGCAAAAGATGAAGATGGAAATGCTATAGGAGGAACATAATTTGACAGTATTGGTAGCTATTTAAAGTAGGGTAGTCAGAAAACATCTCACTGAGAAGGTGACTTTTCATCATAAATATGAAAGTGATGGAAAAAGTCATGTGAACATCTAGGAAAGAATGTTCTGGAGGGAGTGTAAAGTTTCTTGAGATGATTGTCAAGGTAGCATTTTCAATGAACATTGAGTAGGCTAAGAAAGCTGAATAAAATGAGCACGTGATGAAAAATTATACATTGAAGTAATAAGGAAGTGAGGCCAGATGTTACAAGGACTCTGAAAGGTTATTTTAAGGCCTTTGAGCTTGTGAGAATTAGTCTCCAAAAGGAACCAGGATTCTTAGGAATTCCACTTTGTAAAGCCCCCCTCCACCCTGAACCTGAATCCTGACCCAGGAATCAAATCCTGTCTCCTGCATTGGTAGGTGAGTTCTTTTACCAGTGGCACCACCTGGGAAGCCCTCTGTACCCTGACACTGAGTTAAATTTCAACGACAGAGTTTTGGCTGAAGTAAGGCTTCCCTGGTGGCTCAGACGGTAAAGAATCTACCAAGCAATGCAGTAGAACTATGTTCAGTCTCTGGGTCAGGAAGATCCCCTGGAGAAGGGAATGGCTACCCACTCCAATATTCTTGCCTGGAGAAGTCCATGGACAGAGGAGCCTGGTGGGCTATGGTTCATGAGCTCTCAAAAAATCAGACATGACTAAGTGAGTAACACTTTCAGAAAGAATAACTTTATTGCTTTGCCAGGCAAAAAGGGCCTCAACGGGCTATAGACAGGGTTCAAAGACGGCATGATCATTTTGTGGACATTCTTCTGATTGGTTGGGGAGTGAGCATCATCAACCTTTTTAATCAATCTGTGGTCTACATGCCTGTCAGCAACACACCGTAACTTCTCCCACATGGGGATTTCAGTATCTGAAAAACAGGTCAAAGATACTCTTACATATATTCCTTAAGGGAAAGCCAGGTCTTTGCCCCAAGGCTACACTATTTGTTTTTAGAGTTCCTCCTTTGTCCCAAGCTTCCCCTCCCTTCCCTAATTAGCAATGATTTGAACCCACTTATTGGAACTCATGGAAGGTCGTAGAGGCTGAATGAAGCCTATTCCCTGTCATCAAGAAATGACAGACACAAAAAGGCTTTTGGGCCTCAGAGTCCCACAGGGTGCTGCTCAGTACTCTGTGTAACCAATAGCATGGCATTCACTACATAATCATAAAAAACTCTTGCTTCTTTTTGTGTCTCTTGAAATGCTCAGTGTTCTGAAAGTTAACCAGGATAGCAAGTTGACCTTGAGACTTCCATATTCTAAGGAAGCCAAAGCTAACCAATGGGGAAGCTGAGTATTCAGATAGACTTTGGCCAGCCTATAGCTGCTCCAGCCATTTATAGCTAATGCCTATAACTAAAGAAGTTACCCTGGGTGTCCAGTTTCATGAAGACTTATATTAATCTAGCCCTTCTGCTTTTGACTACAACCACATGAAAGACCTCAAGAATTGCACTTCTGACCCCACTTAATCCCAAACGTGAGAGATCAGTTCAGTTCAGTCACTCAGTCGTGTCCGACTCATTGCAACACCATGAACCACAGCACTCCAGGCCTCCCTCTCCATCACCAACTCCCAGGGTCCACCCAAACCCATGTCCATTGAGTCAGCGATGCCATCCAAACATCTCATCCTCTGCTCATCCTCATCCCCTACTCCTCCTGCCCTCAATCTTTCCTAGCATCAGGATCTTTTCCAATGAGTCAGTTCTTCGCATCAGGTGGCCAAAGTATTGGAGTTTCAGTGTCAACATCAGTCCTTCCAATGAACACCCAGGACTGATCTCCTTTAGGATGGACTGGATGGACCTCCTTGTAGTCTAAGGGACTCTCAAGAGTCCTCTCCAACACCACAGTTCAAAAGCATCAATTCTTCTGCACTCAGCTTTCTTTATAGTCCAGCTCTCACATCCATACATGACCACTGGAAAAACCATAGCCTTGACTAGACGGACCTTTGTTGGCGAAGTAATATCTCTGCTTTTGAATATGCTGTCTAGGTTGGTCATAACTTTCCTTCCAAGGAGCAAGCGCCTTCTAATTTCATGGCTGCAATCCCCATCTTCAGTGACTTTGGAGCCTCCAAAATAAAATCAGCCACTGTTTCCACTGTTCCCCCATCTATTTCCCATGAAGTGATGGGACCGGATGCCATGATCTTAGTTTTCTGAATGCTGAGCTTTAAGCCAACTTTTCGCTCTCCTCTTTCACTTTCATCAAGAGGCTCTTTAGTTCTTCTTCACTTTCTGCCATAAGGGTGCAGTCATCTGCATATCTGAGGTTATTGATATTCTCCCAGCAATCTTGATTCCAGCTTGTGCTTCTTCCAGCCCAGCATTTCTCATGATGTACTCTGCATAGAAGTTAAATAAGCAGGGTGACAACATACAGCATTAACGTACTCCTTTTCCTGTTTGGAACCAGTCTGTTACTCCATGTCCAGTTCTAGCTGTTGCTTCCTGACCTGCATACAGGTTTCTCAGGCAGCAGGTCACTGCTATTTTAAGCCAGTACATTTTGGGCTGGTTTGTTACTCTGCAAGAAATAATCAACAAGAATTTTTCTGTGAGATAGAAATCCATTGGAAGATTCTGAACAGAGGACTCACTTGTGTCTTCAAAGGAGCACTCATTTAGGATGTTGTGAGAAAACCAAGGAGCTATTGGAAGGCAAGAACAGATGTAAGAAGGCTGTTTAGAAGGCTCTTTCTCTCTTTGCACTTAGACAGTAGCTTTATGAAAGCAAGGAACATTTAGATATTGTTCATGTACCAATCTGCAGTATCTGGTACACCTAATGAGAATTTACTAAAGAAAAGTATAATTGTATTAATGAATGAATGAATACTAGCAATGCTTAACTAGATAAAGACTTAATTTCACGGTATTTTCTATGTTTTTATTCCTCCATTTATTTTCCTCTTCTAGTTTCCACTTATGTTTCTTTCAACTTAATGCATATTTTCAATCTGTAGGAGTAATACATGAAAATAATTTTAATTCAGAATAATTTTAGTGTTTTTGAATCCAAATGCAAATATGATAGGAAATGAGACAAAACTATGACCACACTGAAATACCTATTGCTTTCTCATGAACAAATTTAAAGCCTACAGAATATTGACACATTTTCTTCACTGCTTTGTGGAATGAAACTGATACTGAGGGAAATAGCCTGCAAAATCAAAGGGATCATCTCTTTTGAAAATTGCAGTGGAATAAGAACTTATTCTCATATTGCAGATAAAAAGATCACTACTAAAAGAAAATAGAAAATAATTTCCAAAAAAAAGGAGGAAATTAGATGTCCACATACTCAACCCCATGAGTTTCAAAAATTGTCCATTAATGATGATTTATTTGTTTATGTCTTATTTTAGCTTATTTGTAAGTAATTCATTTTACTATGTATGATTTTATATTTCAGCATCTCTACATCACTGTCATAGTCCATTGTCTTACCCAAGCTTCAAGAAATGATCCCAAAAACTGTATTAGGACCAGCTCCAGGTACCAATGACAGGATATTAAGTTATGAGATATGAGAGAGCAGCTTTATAGTACAACACTTTCTTGTATCCACTTTTATACCCTGTCTTCCCTATTTCCATATCCCCCAAATTTGTTCCAAGACATGTTCTCCTGCTTTCTTCCAGAATATTAGCAAAGTCCTACATGTTTTAGTTAATATTCTCTTTCCTCTCACAAAAGGTACTGTGTTTCCCTCACCAGACCATGTGACATTCTTTATAACATCACACTGGTCCATTATGCTGAAGTTGTTGTGGTTATTCAGTCACTCAGCTGTGTTTGACTCTCTGCAACCCCATGGACTGCAGCAAGCCAGGCTTCCCTCTCCTTCACTGTGATCCGGAGTTTGCTCAAATTCATGTCCATTGAGTTAGTGATGCTATCTAACGGACATCATATTATTTAAAGATGTAAGCAGAAACTATTAGGTATTCTATACATGATGATAAGTCACATGTGAACAAGAGAATAGGGAATAAACCCTAAAAACATTCAGGTACCTGCCATACTGATAAAGTATTTAGCAGTCCTGTGCTGCAGGGCATAAAAACACATTCTTTCTGTTCCAATTACCCATTGCTGCAAAACAAACAAAAACAGAAACCAATGCAACACTTTGTAACTTAGAAAAACAACTATCATTTATTTTGTTCATCTATCTTCAATTCAAGCAGGAAGTGGCAGGAACAACTCACCTCTGCTTCATACAGTAACAAAAAGGGCTAGAGATTTACTCACTTGGTAGCAAGTTGAGGTTGGCTATGGACTGTGAACTCAGTTGAGATCTGTTGTCTGGGAACCTGGGTTCCTTTTCACACGAATGTCTCCTCACAATTTTCTCCAGTTTCTAAGAACATGGTAACTAGATTCAGAGAGTTGAGTACCTCAAGAGTCCTGGACAGAAGCTACAAAGCTGCTTATCACTCTGCCTCAAAAGTTTTGGAGAATTTGTTTTGCTGCATTGTATAGTAGATTTAAGTAACTGAGATCAGTCCAAATTCAAGGGAAAGAAAACTGGATTTGACCTCTCAATGGAAGGAGTAGCAAAATATTTGCAGCTATTTTTTAGCTACCCTGCCATCCACAGAAGATGAGACATCATTACATTTTGAAAATTCTACAACTAAAAAAGCAATAGTCTTCCCTGGTGACTCAGATGATAAAGAGTCTGTCTGCAGTGCAGGAGACCCAGGTTTGATCCCTAAGTCAGGAAGATCCTCTGGAGAAGGAAATGGCAATCCACTCCAGTATTCTTGCTTGGAAAATCCTATGGACAGAGGATCCTGGCAGGCCACAGTCCATGGGGTTGCAAAGAGTCAGACAAGACTGAGCAACTTCCCTTGAGCCTAAAAGCAATAGAGCATTTAGTAAGCATATTAGAACCCACCCTAATGACCTCATTCGAACTGAACCACCTCTATAGAGATCCCATCTCCAAAATCAATCACATTGATACTTGTGGTTCAGACTTCAGCAATATTTTCGTTGAACACAATTCAGCCCATAACAACTTCTCAGAAGTCCCCAGAAACCCTTTTCTATACAATTAGTCAACTCCTCCCATTCTTATAATACAATTTCAGCCATATTACATCTCCAAAAACTGCCAGAGAACAATTACACTATCAGAAGTTAATTTTCTCATATCTCTACCTGTAAATGTATCTAAATCTCAATCTCTTCTCTCTTATTTCTCCTTTTGCAAGGTTCATTCCTCCTCCTGAACTCATTACCTGATCTTCTGCTTTCTTGTATGAAAATATGCGTCACTGATGGTTCTTTTCCTATCTTTGCCACTTCATCCCCTTTACAGGGGCCTTATCTCTCTTTTTTATGCACAGCACCCAGGCTTCTCCACTGTGTGATCCTCTTCTTAGTTCAATGTAAGGCCACTGAAAAGAATAGTCTACTTTTATGACTACACCTGTTCATAGTCACTTTTCAATGCACTATGGAACTTCTACCACAATTCTGCACTAATATCTCTCTAGTAAAGTTTACCAAGGGCACCTAGTCACCAAATTTGATGAGTAGTTCAATAGCCTCTGTTATGCCCAGTGTCCGAGTCCCCAAAACTGAGAGAATAAGACATCCACAGCAATGCAAAAGCATAAAGGGGTTTATTGCTAGCTCGAGCTAGGGCTCAAGTCTCATCCAGCGCAGTGGAGTCTTGACGAGAGCCCCGAGCTCTGAATCACATCTACCTTTATACAGACAGTTCTTTGTTCCTGTAACAGCATAGCTGATTGGTTAAACCTTACACACATGTGGGACTTTTAAACCTCGCATCCCTATCCGGATTGTCTCAGGTCTGACACAGGCAGGGGGCTATGGGGATTTTTTTCTGATTGGTCGAGCTACACTGCCTGCGGGAGTTCCCAGTGCCTCAGCTTTCCTAGAGACTAAACCTCAGGCCTAGCCTGCCCCTTAGAGCCTGTCCTGGCTTCAGTTTGGTCCTAACAGCCTCATCTTACTTTATCAACCTTTGACATCTGAAAATACTGATAACTCTATTTTTCTCCACACTGTTTTTTGGTAACTCCTTTCCACCTCAAAAAAAAAAAAAAAAAAGTTCGATCTAGGTATCCCCAAAGGTTTTTACTTCAGAGCTGTTTTTTCCCTATTGTATAAAATATGCCTGACACAAAAATGCAAAAATAAATAAACTCTAAATCATTTGGGGGAGATTTAATTCTCCTAATCCATCTGCTCAGTCTATACATTTGTCATGGTTTCCAGAATCTAATCATATATCCAACTGCCTAGTTGATTTTGAAAATTGCATGTTTCATAGGTACTCTTTCCTGTTAAATCTGTTCATTCTTTAATCCTAAACTCAACTCAGTCCACCTAGTTCAGCAGATATGAAGTGTGGGTCCCACCAGTTAGCATCTGAATAGGAAAACAGAAAGTCAAATGAGAATGGGTCAGGGTACCTGTCCTCTGTCTCTCACCTTCAGAAGAGGGGAGGAGATCGCGGTGGGATGACATCATCGCTCAACTGAAGATCACAGTTGCTGTCACACAGTCCTCTGTACACCAGCCTCTGTGCTTCTTCCTCCAGTTACTTGCCACTCCAGGCCTTGGGGGTTCCTGTCTTGCGTGTGGTACAAGCTTAAGGGTATTGTATTATTCACCATGATTTCCTTACAAATAGTCCCCTATTTAAACTTCCTCAAATTATTCCAATTTGTGTATGTCATCTGTTTCCTGCTGTGACATAGGAACCCTCTGAAAATTTTATGAATGCTAAAACCTTCATTTAAAAACCTAAAAAGCCAAAATAATTTCAATTTTCTATTTCTTTATTCATGAACTCAACCAAAATTAAGTATTCATAAATATAAAAGAGACTAAGGTGGCATTTTGCAGCATTAAGCAGAGAGATGTTTTGTCCAGTCAATTTCAGCAAACAAGGAAACTGATATCAACTCACAGATAGCATCAACTAAACTAAGACCCATACAAAATATAGCTTCCTTCTGAGTACCTGATAGGTAAGTCACTGTTCATATGAAAAGCAAAAGATAAAATGTAATTCTCACAATTCTTTTGACCTTGGCTGACATTTCTGACCTTTCAGCCATCAGCTGACTTCTGTTATAGTTGGATAGCTCCTTTGCCATGTTTTTCAAAGATCATTTACCATCTTTTGACAAGTGTAAATTTGATTCAATAGATTCTACTATAATAAAATGTCAACCTTACTTTTTTTGCCTGTATTTTTAGAATACATATTCATCTCTTGATATTATCTCTTTATATCCATGAGGCGGTTATAATATACTAATAACAACACAATGTGTTAACAGAAGGTTCAGATTAACCTGACGCTAGAAGAATGCCAAAAAACATTTCCAGAAGGCATGAACCTGGAAAGCGTCCTTGACTTGCCACTCACAGTGATTGCTAAAGGAATGTGCTATTGTTAACACAGCTCCCAGGAGAGGAACAGCAGCTTTAGTGTCATTATAAGATATGGTTTCTTCTCAAATACTGAGAATAAAGGCTCTGAAAGGGAAGCCAGTGGTAAATGAAATGCTCAACCTTATCCAGAGCAGACCTGCAGTAAAATCTCAAAAGAAGTGAACTTGGTCTTTCTAATTCTCCCTTTCAACAAACATTTGTTTTGCTGGTGCCTCACTTTCAAAGCCTGTTTATTTTAGCATGTAACATGTCTTTAAGTATCAGCAGGTGAATGATTAATGAATATAATTACATTGTGAAAAGATTTTTAAGATAAACAATGTCCTTGATACACCCCCAAAATTCTTTATTGATAAAATATTAGGATTTCAAAGAAATTATGTCTGTTAGAATATTATCTGCTACAAACCTTGTGCTTTTCATTATACAGCATGCCTTTCTTCATGGAGAACTCTCTTCATTTCTGTAGTTCTCTGGGACAATAGGAAGCATTCTGAACCCTTATCCCACTTCACTTCTTCACACAGCTCAGGTTAATTTCTAATGTGGGTCCACAAAACATATCTGAAAAGCTACAAGGAAGATTTAAGACTCTGATAGAGTGGCTTAGTGATAAAGAATCCGCCTGCAATGCAGTAGACCTGGGTTCGATCCCCAGGTGGGGAAGATTCCCTTGAGGAAGAAGTGGCAACTCACTCCAGTATTCTTGCCTGAGAAATCCCATGGACAGAGGAACCTGGCAGGTTACAGTCCATAGGGTCTCAAGAGTCAGACACAACTGAGCAACTGAGTACACACACACAAGGAAGATTTAAAGTAAAAATCTTTTATTTTGCTGTATACCTGAAAGTAGCACAAAATTGTAAATCAACTATGCTCCCAGAGAAATTTTTTATAAAATAAAAACTTGACTAACAATATCTAAACCTTAGAAAGCAAAAAACCACATTCTAGAAAGGCAAGGAAAACTAGTTGGCAAGCTGCCTGCTCTCTGCAGACAGATGTTAAACTTAACTGTAGATTCTATCCTGCAATCCTGTAAAATTTATACTTATTGTGCTGGCAAATTTCTCCCTCTTTCCAGAGAATCCTAAGAAGGCAAAGTTCTAAAGGGAGGAATTTTGAGAAAGATTTCATTAAGCATGATTTTGAATAATGTGTTCAATATTCAAATGTTTGTAACCAGACACTGAGTAAGGTGTTACAGGAAAAAAAAAAAGGACAATCCAGCGTGTGCCCAACCTGGAGAAAAGTTCTTATATTTAGGAGAGTCTAGAAATACCTATAAATTATTGTACAGAGTGTAATTTGTTACAACTATCTCAAAATTGCACAAAGTACTATTAGATTTCAAAGGAGGAAATGAGGGATCATTCAAAGGAAAGAGATCAACATAAACTATATTTTTCTCTTCATTAAAGACCCTCTAATTATATACACTTCAAAACAAAACACATATGCTGTGTTCTAAGAAAATTAGCCATTTAATTCTTATTGCAATTTTCATAGGTCTGATCTTTTTCCTGATATTATCACTTTGTTAGCTTTAACTAGTAAAAATGATGAACTGCTGGCTGCTGTGCAGTTACCAGCAAACTCACTTATTTCAGAAGATTCATAAGAATCCCTAAAGTAAGAGTGCACTGCTCAGTGTATTGCTAAATGCACATGAAGACTGAAATGTTATTGGTTGGATAAATCCTAATTTGAGAGATAAAAAGAAAATATTATTTTATTCTGCCTCTTTCAGCTTAGCGTTATTTTCTCATTTCAATCTGGATGAAGTTACTTTGGCATTTTCCATGAAGATAAAACATGACTCAGAACCATTATAATAAAGTCAGAGTATTTTGAATATTAATTTTTTAAATGCTTTGACAGTACAACATACTTATTTTTGGATTAGGTTAAATTCACTTTCTTTGCAGAATATGAAGGCCCGTGAGCCTGCTCTCTACCGCTATAGTTCATGGTGGGGGGAGGAAACAGCATGGGGGGACTGGCCAGTGCTTCTGAGAATACAGTCATGTGCAGAAAATTCTGTCTGTCAAAGCTGACAGTGAAAACTGAAAGACTGGTAGGCATAACATCAGGAGATCTAAGATATTGACTCAGTCTTCCTTCCCATACATATTCTGCTTCCTGGGACCAATGCTTATCCATCTCTGCATATCAGTTTCAGCATTTATATGTAGGAGGGAAACCACCATCTCTATGTACTTCATCAGCTTGTCTTAAGAATAATGTGATAATTGGAAAATGCTGTATAAAAAGTAGACCTGAAACCACACTAAGGAGGATGTGTGATTGATGTTATTATTGCTTTCCAGAAATATATATTTGCTTCATTTAGAAGCTCAAAATAAATGAAGTATAAATACGATCAGTGGGCATGTTTGTCTTATGAAAATCTTCAATATTTTGCCCAGTGGGTACCAGAGAGAAAGTATTAAAGAAAATAAGTTCAGTATAAATGTTCAGCCATATTCAGTATAAATATGAAAACAATTTAAGAAAAAGATGATATGACTTGAAATCTGCTTCTAAGGCAGTCCTAGAAACTTGCAAAATTCACTATTTTGTAAGACTTTAGATAGGGCTTCCCAGGTGGCTCATTGGTAAAGAAGCTGCCTGCCAATGCAGGAGACAGATGTAAGAGACATGGGTTCAATCCTGGGTCTGGAAGATCCCCTGAAGAAGGACATGGCAACCCATTCTGGTATTCTTGCTTGGAAAATCCCATGGACAAAATCCCAAGGACAAAGGAGCCTGGTGAGCTACAGTCCATGGGGTCCCAAAAGAGCTGGATACCACTTAGCAACTAAACAACTAAACAACAAAGACTTTAGATATCCAAGAGGACAAAAATCAATATTTGATAAATCAAATTAATCACAATTCAGCGACTATAGATTGAAAAGTTATTATTCAGTAATTCTTTTCTTCATTACAGATTTTACTGAAAGAGCAATCTAAAATCAAACACAGCTGAAACTAAGTCAAATATCACAGATATGAATTCAGCAAATAGGAATTACCTTAAAGATTAGAAAATCACATTGTAAGGAAGAGATACAAAATTAATTAATTGAATTTGTATAATTGATGTTGTACCCAATAAAATATGCTCTTCACATTCTAAGACTTTGGATTTGAACAGCTTTGGTTCAAATCTTAGCATGATTCCAGGTGTATATAATCTTAGACAACTTTCTTAGCATCGATGATGTTAAACATCAACGCTCCTGAACAGTTGCACTTCTTATATTCTAAGAGCCCACACTCCTTTTGCACTTGAACCACTAGCTCTGTGATTCTAATGAATGACTTACTCTAAGAAAAAAAAATAGCCAGAGACATTTCTGTAATAATCAAGACCACTGAGATTTTGCCAAGGATCAAATGACATAATAGATGCAATGCCCTTTGCAAACTAATACATACAAAGTGCTTTAACAATTCTAGAATGAAGAGACGGAGCCAAAGCAAAAACAACACCCAGTTGTGGATGTGACTGGTGATAGAAGCAAAGTCTGAAGCTGTAAAGAGCAATATTGCATAGGAACCTGGAATGTTAGGTCCATGAATCAAGACAAATTGGAAGTGGTCAAACAGGAGATGGCAAGAATGAACATCAACATTTTAGGGAGCAGCGAACTAAAATGGACTAGAATGGGTGAATTTAACTCAGATGACCATCATATCTTCTACTGTGGGCAAGAATCCCTTAGAAGAAATGGAGTAGCCATCATGGTCAACAAAAGAGTCTGAAATGTAGAACTTCGATGCAATCTCAAAAACGACAGAATTATCTCTGTTCCTTTCCAAGGCAAACCATTCAGTATCACAGTAATCCAAGTCTATGCCAAAACCAGTAATGCTGAGGAAGCTGAACTTGAATGGTTCTAGACCTATAAGACCTTCTAGAACTAACACCAAAAAAGAAGTTATTCTCATTATAGGGGACTGGAATGCAAAAGTAGAAAGTCAAGAACACCTGGAGTAACAGGCAAATTTGGCCTTGGAGTACAGAATGAAGCAGGGCAAAGCCTAATAGAGTTGCGCTAAGAGAATGCACTGGTCATAGCAAACACCCTCTTCCAACAACACAAGAGAAGACACATGGACATCACCAGATGGTCAATACTGAAATCAGATTGATTATATTCTTTGCAGCCAAAGCGGGAGAAACTCTATACAGTAAGAAAAACAAGACTGGGAGCTGATTGTGGCTCAGATCATGAACTCCCTATTGCCAAAATCAGACTTCAATTGAAGAAAGTAGGGAAAACCACTAGATCATTCAGGTATGACCTAAATCAAATCCCTTATGATTATACAGTGGAAGTGACAAATAGATTCCTTTCTCAGTGATCAGTGCAAAGAAATAGAAGAAAATAATAGAATGGGAAAGACTAGAGATCTCCTCAAAAAAATTAGAGATACCAACAGAAACTTTCATGCAAAGAGGGGTGCATGTATAAATGATAGAAATGGTATGGACCTAATAGAAGCAAAAGATATTAAGATGAGGTGGCAAGAATACACAGAAGAATTATACAAAAAAGAAAGTCACGACCCAGATAATCATGATGGTGTGATCACTCACCTAGAGCCAGACATCCTGGAATGTGAAGTCAAGTGGGCCTTAGGAATCATCACTACAAACAAAGCTAGAGGAGGTGATGGAATTCTAGTTGAGCTATTTCAAATCCTGAAAGATGATGCTGTGAAAGTGCTGCACTCAATATTCCAACAAATTTGGAAAATTCAGCAGTGGCCACAGGACTGGAAAAGGTCAGGTTTCATTCCAATACCAAAGAAAGGCAATGCCAATGAATGTTCAAACTACCACGCAATTGCACTTACCTTACGTACTAGCAAAGTCATGCTCAAAATTCTGCAAGTCAGGCTTCAACAGTACATGAACTATGAACTTCAAGCTGGTTTTAGAAAAGGCAGAGGAACCAAAGATCAAATTGCTAACATCTGCTGGATCATTGAAAAAGCAAGACTGTTCCAGAAAAACATCTACTTCTTCTTTATTAACTATGCCAAAGCCTTTAACTGTGAGGATCACAACAAACTGGACAACATTCTTCAAGGAATGGGAATACAAGACCACCTGACTTGCCTCTTGAGAAATCTGTATGCAGGTCAGGAAGCAAGAGTTAGAACTCGACATGGAATAACAGACTGGTTCCAAATAGGAAAAGGAGTACATCAAGGCTGTATATTGTCATCCTGCTTATTTAACTTATATGCAGAGTACATCATGAGAAATGCTGGGCTGGAGGAAGCACAAGCTGAAATCAAGATCACTGGGAGAAATATCAATAACCTCAGATATACAGATGACACCACCATTATTGCAGAAAGTGAAGAACTAAACAGCCTCTTGATGAAAGTGAAAGAAGAGAGTGAAAACATTGGCTTAAAACTCAACATTCAGAAAACTAAGATCATGGCATCCGGTCCCATCACTTCATGGGAAATTGATGTGGAAACAATGGAAACAGTGAGAGACTTTATTTTTTTACACTCCAAAATCACTGCAGATGGTGACTGAAGCCATGAAATTAAAAGATGCTTGCTCCTTGGAAGAAAAGTTATGACCAACCTAGATAGAATATTCAAAAGCAAAGACATTACTTTGCCAACTAAGGTCCGTCTAGTCAAGGCTATGGTTTTCCAGTAGTCATGTATGGATGTGAGAGTTGGACTGTGAAGAAGGCTGAGTGCTGAACAATTGATGCTTTTGAACTGTTGTGTTGGAGAAGACTCTTGAGAGTCCCTTGGACAGCAAGGAGATCCAACCAGTCCATCAAAATGGAACTCAGTCTTGAATATTCATTGAAACATTGATACTGAAGCTGTAACTCCAACACTTTGGCCACCTGATGTGAAGATCTGACTCATTTGAAAAGGCCCTGATACTGGGAAAGATTGAAGGCAGGAGTAGAAGAGGAGGACAGAGGATGAGGTGATTGGATGGCATCATTGACTCAATGGACATGAGCTTGAGTAAACTTCAGGTGTTTGTGATGGACAGGGAGGCCTGGTGTGCTGCAGTCCATGGGGTCACAAAGAGTCAGACATAACTGAGCGACTGAACTGAACAATTCTGGTGTAATAAATTACTAAGTCAGAAAACATTTTCTTATTTTCTTCAATAATTTGTCTCTGGCACCCACTGGGCAAAGACACTGAAGACTTTCAGAAGACAGACATGCCCAGACTTGAGCAGTGTCTAAAATGAAGAAGAATTAGGCAGTAAGTATGTTCCGGGCTTCCCTGAATTCTTCAGTCTAGCACTGCCTCCTCAAGACTCTAAAAACAAAGTCCACCCAGAGCCGTATTTTTCTGAGTTACTGAGCAAAGACAAAAAAAATAAATAAATGATAAATGGCTTACACTGCAGTGGGAAATAGACATATTAGTCAACCTAGTACTTGCAACAAAAATAGAATTTTTACTTCCATAAGGTTTAAGAGCTGTGAAAATTATACTTTTGCTGTAAGCACATAGAAAACTATGTTTTTTATATATTTATATTTACTGATTTCATAAGTTGGACAACTGGCAGTGCAGGACTGTAATTCTTGACAGCAAGGAACCAAAAGAGGTTTGTTTCATGGTGACTCTAGCTTATTGCCTGGAGTCATTTCTGAACTGCAGTACAAGGAAGAGAAACTCAAACTGAAGTTGACAGTCTCCAAAGGTTGAGGAGAAAGAGATGATTGGAGATACAAATCTGAGGTCATTGAGGTACTAGAATTTGTGTGTCAACATACTGGAGAGGAAGAGGCAGCTCAGAGGGAGCATTCCAGAATTCTGCAGGGTAATCTTCTTAAGTCTATGTCTGAGTACTGATCTCTATATGCATAGGTGCTTATTTCCCATCCCATGAGGGCCCAAACCAAATCCCTTCCCCCTAAAACACATCTATATCCTATGCTTTAACTAAGAGAAAATATTGGACATATTTTCATTCTGAGCAATATCTTTTTCCTCCTTTGAAAGTAGAGCTTATAGAAAACCATGATTTCTACTCATTTTTACCTGAGCAGTAAGTCCGAAATGATTATCTGAAACATTATTTTCTCAAATGGTCCCCCATTCCTTTGAGGATTAAAACCCAACTCCTTTAGCAAAATAAAGTCTTTCATGATTGACACCACTCTAGCTTTGCCCGCATTGCCTCTCACCACTTCTTCACCTGGGCTCTAAAATCTAGCTATAAGGGCCTCCTTGCATTTCACTGAGTGCAACTGTATTCATTTTATTCAGTCCAGTTCAGTCGCTCAGTTGTGTCTGACTCTCTGCAACCCCATGAGTTGCAGCACGCCAGGCCTCCCTGTCCATCACCAACTCCCAGAGTTCACTCAAACTCATGTCCATTGAGTCGGTGATGCCATCCAGCCATCTCATCCTCTGTTGTCCCCTTTTCCTCCTGCCCCCAATCCCTCCCAGCATCAGAGTCTTTTCCAATGAGTCAACTCTTCTCATGAGGTGGCCAGAGTACTGGAGTTTCAGCTTTAGCATCATTCCTTCCAAAGAACACCTGCTGCTGCAGCTGCTGCTAAGTCTCTTCAGTCGTGTCTGACTCTGTGCGACCCCATAGACCGCAGCCCACCAGGCTCCCCCGTCCCTGGGATTCTCCAGGCAAGAACACTGGAATGGGTTGCCATTTCCTTCTCCAATGCATGAAAGTGAAAAGTGAAAGTGAAGTCGCTCACCTAACAGTAGCCAAAAACTGCAGAGAAAGCAATGGCAACCCACTCCAGTACTCTTGCCTGGGAAATCCCATGGATGGAGGAGCCTGGTGGGCTGCAGTCCATGGGGTCGCGAAGAGTTGGAAACGACTAAGCGGCTTCACTTTCACTTTTCACTTTTGAATTGGAGATGGAAATGGCAACCCACTCCAGTGTTCTTGCCTGGAGAATCCCAGGCAAGAATACTGGATTTGGTTGTCATTTCCTTCTCCAGGGGACCTTCCTGACCCAGGGATCGAACTCGGTCTCCTGCATTGTGGGTGGCTCCTGCATTGCCGGCAGACTCTTTAGGACTGAACCACCAGGGACTCAAAAATGGCCTGAGTGAAAGAAGCCAGAAACAAGAATACAAACTATATAATTTCACTCTGTGAAGTTTGGGAATATGCACAATTGATTATCTGAACTAATAGAGTCTGAATAGAAGTTGACTCTACTCAGAACTGCTGAAAGGAGTAAGAAAGACTTTCTCTAGGAAGATCAAAATATTCTCTTGTAGTATGTTTGTGTTACATGGATGTAATTATTTATAAGGCTCATTGAATTGTACATTCAGAATGTGTACTTGTGTGCTTCATTGCATATAAATTAAATCTCAATTTAGGAAGAGAGAAATCTCAGTTTAAAAACAAAGCAATGCCTTAAAATGAGTAATAAGAATAGCTTGTTTGTACTGAGTGCTTGTTCTGTGCTAAAAACATCAATATTCTCTTTTGGGCAAAATCTTCCTGTGTTAATACAATTAACTTAGTGGTATCTCATATTAAGTATACAGCTGATATTAGCTATTATTATGAAAAATATGAAAGTGAAAGTCACTCAATAGCGTCCAGCTCATTGTGATCTCATGGACTATACAGTCGATAGAATTCTCCAGGCCAGAATACTTTAGTGGGTAGCCTTTCCCTGGAGAAGGGAATCTTCTCCAACCCAGGGATCAAACTCAGGTCACCTGCATTGCAGGTGGATTCTTTACCAGCTGAGCCCACAAGGGCAGCCCAAGAATTCTGGAGCGGGTAGCCTATCCCTTTGCCAGTGGATCTTCCTGACCCAGGAATCGAACTGAGGTCTCCTGCATTGCAGGCAGATACATTACCAACTGAGCTATGAGGGAAGCCCCAAACTAGAACTATCAGAAGTAAGATATGAACCCATGCCTCCAGGGGAGATTGTAACCTGAATGCAGCCTCTTAGACAAATTGGTCATCCTGACTTCCTAGCTATTACTATAAATGTGCCAAATATGTGGAAATATTTAATGAATAGGTGTGTTACAGTGTGAACTTCAGGGTAGTTACAAAATAAAGCCTTTTTTATTCTTTTATATCCAAATAGATAATATAATTGCAATTATACTATGATATCCTTCATAGGATTTGTTTTCATATCATATTGAGGTTTTCCTTAACTTCCGTTTTTATCTTTGGTACTTCAACTTCCGATAGCTACTAAAAACTTGAGATGCAATTTTATTTGAGATAGTGAAATGGAAAACTGACTAAAACTGAAAGGGTCAGGACAGTTAAACCAATTTTACTAGCTTTTATATAACGCTTAAAGAAATAACCTTCTGAGGCTGGGAATGCCTTTTTCTCTAAAAATGAAAAAGGCATCATAAAAAGACATTCACTGGGTTCATAAAATTCAAATGAATCTATTATTACCAGGTTTCACAATATTAGAAGACAGATGATAAAGGGAGAAATGAAATATATGAAAGCAAATTGAAATTGATCATCAAAATTAAGAACCCTAAAAAATTCACTGGTAAACCAATTAGAATTTTATTACAGTTCAAATGATTACCATAAAATCTGATATAATTTAAGATTTGATTTTTCTATTTTCCCAAGTAAATGACAGACCTTAGCCAAGTACATTTAAAATTCTTGCTGTTTATTAAGTGTCTGGTAGCCTAAAATAAATCAGACTGTGAAATGATTATATGATAAAGTTATTCAATAAGATTCTGGTTAATTTGACTAAACTTTTGTGCCCTTTATTCATCTTTTATCTAGTAATGAGCATGAACTATCTTCATGTATCTTTACAAAAAATACTGTCTTCTGTACCTTTAATGCTAATTATCATTTATTCTGTCCTTACATCTCTTCTGTAATCATTTCAGATGATTCATTTTCAATCAATCATCATTAAGCAAAGGAATGCTTCCACCGCTTATCTGAGTGATATTAACTATAAAATATTTTAAGAAACTACAGCTATATAACACCAGGCCTTCTAGTAGGCTACCCACCTACAGCAAAATAATTCCTTCTCTTCCACATCAGCAGCTCCTTGTCACTTACATACAATTAGAAGAGCAACCATTTTTTAAAGTATATAACTGTAAGGTTACTATATATATTACCATATACTAACTAGGACTTTTTAAAGCAAACCAAGAAAAATTCTGTTCCTGCAATTAATCCATATCATGAAACTAAAGCTTATTCAATATAGCAACAAAAATTAAATGATGAGCTTTTTAAATTTAATAGACTTTATTTTTTGGAGTAGTTTTAAGTTTACAAAAGCAGGAAGTATAGTTCTCATATCCTCCCCCATTTATTTCCCTATTATAAACATCTTACATTGGTGTGATACATTTGTTATAATTGATGAATCAATATTTATATATTATTAACTAAGTTCATAGTTTGCATTAGGTTTCACTGTTGGAAAAGAAAACTCCATGAACTTTAGCAAAAATATGATGGCAAATATTCATAATTACAGTATTATGCAGAGTGGTTTCACTGCTCTAAAAATCTCCTGTGCTCCACTTACTCATCCTTTTTCCTAACCCCTGTCAACCATTGATCTTTTTACTCTGTCTGTAGTTTTGTCTTTTCCATAGGTCATATAGTGTGAATTCTATTGTATGTAGCCTTTTCTGACTGGCATCTTTCACTTAGTAATATGCATTTAAATTTCCTCCATGTTTGACAGCTAATTTTTTATTGCTGAAAAATATTCCATTGTATGAATATACCACCATTTATTCATTCCTCTGCTGAAGGATATTTTGGTGCTAAGTAGCTTCAGTCACATCTGACAGCAAATATGTCAAATGTAAAGAAAGAATTCCCTGTCATTTCTAAGATATAAGAGAAAATGCCACATTGTATTTCTACAGTCAACAGAAATTTTCTGATCATTGCTTAGCCTTTGGTGTCATTTTTTCTAATTTTAAATATGGATAAAATATGTATAATATTTTAAAATTATCTAGATAAAGAATTCCATAGAGATAAGCCTTTGACCTTCATTATTATTTTAAGGCTGTGATAATTTCAAAGTATTGTGAATCAATATTAAAAATAATTAGGGTCATAATTATGTGATCATTTGGTAGCTCTAGTAGTAAAGAACCCACCTACTATTGTAGGACATGTAAAAGAAGAGGGTTCAATCCCTGGATCAGGAAGATCCCCTGGAGAAGAAAATGGCAACCCACACTAATATTCTTGCCTGGAGAGTCCCATGGAGAGAGGAGCCTGGTCGGCTACAGTCCATAGTGTCACAGAGAGTCAGACACGACTTAAATGTCTTACACACAGGCAACGACAATAATACAGTGGTTGTACTTAATACTGTGAAGTCATTCAGTTCAGTTCAGTCACTCAGGAGTGTATGACTCTTTGCGACCCCATGGATGGCAACACGCCAGGCCTCCCTGTCCATCACCAACTCCCGGAGTTTACTCAAACTCATGTCCATTGAGTCGGTGATGCCATCCAACCATCTCATCCTCTGTTGTCCCCTTTTCTTCCTGCCTTCAATATTTCCTAGCATCAGGGTCTTTTCCAATGAGTCAGTTCTTCGCATCAGGTGGCCAAAATATTGGAGTTTCAGCTTCAGCATCAGTCCTTCCAATAAATATTCATGACTAGTTTCTTTTAGGATGGACTGGTTGAATATCCTTGCAATACAAGGGACTCTCAAGAGTCTTCTCCAACATCACAGTTCAAAAGCATCAATTCTTTGACACTCAGCTTTCTTTAGAGTTCAACTCTCACATCCATACATGACTACAGGAAAAACCATAGCTTTGACTAGACAGACCTTTGTTGGTAAAGCAATGTCTCTGCTCTTTAATATGCTGCCTAGGTTGGGCATAACTTGTGATTATCTAGGTAAAAATATAAATATGTGAAAAATAAATTACAATGCTGTTTATATGAACAAAGATTATTTATATTATGCCAGCCTCAGGAAAAAAAAAAAGTTACTTTAGTCATGTAAAAGAAATTATACAAAATCTTAATTATTGATGCGGTTTAGCAGGTTTTAATTCCTAGCATTCTTGACAAGAGAGCAAAGAAATCCTCGAGAGTATTTGACATTCTTTATTGTTCTGTATTTTCAAGTAGTTTAGCATCAGCCCAATTTTCAATGGGAAATCTTTTTCCCAATTATATTTCTGGTGCTGTTCTGGTTTGTTGTTGTTCAGTCACTAAGTCGTGTCCAAGTCTTGGCAACCTCATGGACTGCAGCGTGCCAGGCTACTCTGTCCTCCACTATCTCCCAGAGTTTGCTCAAATTCATGTCTACTGAGTCGGAGGATATCTAATCATCTTGTCCTCTGCAGTTCTCTTTACCTTTTGTCTTCTATCTTTCCCAGCATCAGGATCTTTTCCAATGAGTTGACTCTTCACATCAAGTGGTTAAAGGATTTTATCTTCAGATTTAGCAACAGTCCTTCCAATGAATCTTATGGTTGATTTTCTTTATGATTGACTGGTTTGAACTCCTTGCAGTCCAAGGGACTCTTAGAGCAGGTTGAAACCAATCTGATCCAAAGCAAACAAAAGAACAACAACAACCAAACAAAACCACAAACATTAATTCATATGTGAAGGAGAAAAGAATTTTTTAGCATGAAAATATTCTCTAATTTCCCCTCATTTTTATCTACTGCTCTCCCCTGACCCCAAGCACTTACTTTCTAGGGTTCTTGATGGTAGGTTTCTGAATCTCTTGTGATGTAAGTGCTACAGCAGAAAGAGAAAGATCTAGGCTGTTTGAGAGGGTGAGCCTTCTCAAAATTTCAAGAAGATGGGCTGATCTAGGGAAAAAAGTGGGGTGGAAGAGTTTGGACCAGGAGGAGGACACCAGGGGAGAATAATTAGCAAATGAGATTCTAGAAACAATTGCAGCAGGAAAGTGAATCAAGGGCTAGAAGAGGTATATTTTGAAAAAATATTGCTGAGGTTATCACTTCCATTTTTATTGTTTTTAAAAGTTCTGAAAAGTGAAATTTCTTTTAATAGCATAATTGTTGGATCATTCTTTTAAATAAATAAATATTTTCTTACTTCTCCTATCATGTTTTTTTCTCTTGATATCATTTTCCCCATTTGATATCACCCTATCACTCTACTGCCCCTGGCAGTAAAACTTTTAGAAAAATAATTGTTTAAACTAGCCTTATTCATGTCCTCTCTTCCCACTCTTTCTTAAACCCATACCTCTCAGGCTTTCGTTCTCACACTCTACCAAAACTGTTCATGTCAAAAATGCCATGGCTTCCATATTGATAAGCCCAAGCCTCATTTAACAACTGTCATTTTATTTGAACAGCCAGCATCATTTGTACAAATAATCATGGCTTCTTCTCTAATACAATCTTTTGTTCTTTCTAGCATTTTCCATGTACCAGTTTTCTTCCTTAATAGCTGATTGTACATTTTCAGCTGTAATTAGTCATTTCTCTTGTTTTAATTTTCTTTTTTCTTCCTGTGCTTTGTTACTTAAAAATATGATTTGTGAAAAAATATTAGTATTTGTTCCCAAAAAATCTTCAGCAACATATAATCAAATTGTCGTTTTTCCTAAAAATGCTGTATATAACAAATATTGTATCTGTGGCAAACTAATAAAATGTATTCTAGAAAGTGACAATTACTTTCTCCATCACCTTTTGCTTTTGGTGTCTAATGCTTTAGCACATAAAGGATGTGTGGCACAGCCTTAGAATTTAAGCAACATGTCAGTCACTTAAATTGTTGATTAATTTTGGCTTGACACCACTTATGATTTTAGATCAAGTGCTTGATGAAATAATCAGTCATCTGTGCCTGCTTTGATAAATTAGCACACGTATTTATTTGTCAAAGTGTCTAAGTGAGTCTTTAATTCATAAGTACTGTCCTGGGTAGTATATGTTAACATTTTTCAACATTAAGAGACTAATACTCTCAAAGCAAAGAGAATCATGATTTTTAGAGCAAGATTGGGCTTCCCAGGTGACTCAGTGGGTAAAGAAACTGCCTGCAATGCAGGAGATGTGGGTTCAATCCCTGGGTGGGGAAGATCCCCTGGAGGAGGGCATGGCAACCCATGCCCTCTTGGCTGGAGAATCCCATGGACAGAGAAGCCTGGCAGGCTACAGTCCATGGGGTCCTAAAGAGTTGAATACAACTGAAGTGACTGAGCAAGCACATAGCAAAACCACTTTTGTAAACCATCTCTATATATTTTTTGTCAGAAATTAAGTAGAACTAGGGTGATGAACGCCTCAAACTTTTCATCAGAAACCACACTAAAGCTAAATACGTGTTTTTTTAGGCTATTGGTATTCTTTTATTAAATAGACTTATTAAATGTAAGACAAATTTATACTCTAGGTGATTTCCTACAGGAAATCAATCGTGAATATTCATTGGAAGGGCTGATGCTGAAGCTGAAGCTTCATTAGTTTGGCCACATGATGCGAAGAACTGACTCATTAGAAAAGACCCTGATGCTGGAAAGATGGAAGGCAGGAAGAGAAGGGGATGAAAGAGGATGAGATGGTTGGATGGCATCATAGACTCGATGGACGTGAGTCTGAGTGAACTCCGGGAATTGGTGATTGACAGGGAGGCCTGGCGTGCTACAGTCCATAGGGTCACAAGGAGTCGGACACAACTGAGCCACTGAACAACAACAACAAAGGTGTTGAGAGAATGAGCTAGAAATTATCCACCTCACTGTGGGTAAGGAGTAGGGAGTGCTGAGCATAGAAGAAGCACTTTGAAACCAAACTAAATCAGTAAATACGTACCAATATTGATCAAAAAAATTGTATGCATGTAACTTTATCTCTGAAATTAAAAGAAAGCCAATGACAAAGGCATTCAGAACTGGCAAGCTCAATTATAATCAATCAAAGTCAAATATCAGTATATTATGACTTGGAAAGGGAGTGCTGTCATTAACCCACAGATAGTAGGATGAGGACTTCAAATACTTTTCCAATAGAAGTAGATGGAATATGCTGATGCAATGTATTCTTCAGGAATAACTCTAGCGTTACAACTTATGTCTTTATCTTTGGTAAACTAGTAAACATTTTACCCTTCCATAAACTGTATTAAATATCTTTCTCATACAATGTTTGTAGATAAGATGAAAATGAAGCTAAAGCAAAACTTTTGTCAATTATTTGAAAGCAGATTAATATACTTCTACAGAGAAAAGAAAATTAAATACAATTGAAAAGAAATCATTACTCTCTTGATTGGGAAATATAAGATCAATCCAAGATTTGAGAAATAGTTGTGTCATAGTATCTAACTTCCATATATTTTATAATGAGGTAAACAAGAAGAGTTGAGTAAGAGAGAATATAGAAAGTTTAAAAATGTTAGAAAGAAGTGACACATAGGATGCTGATTTCATGGGTAAGTACTTATTAAGTTCTTGTTATATTATTATGTTCTGAACCCATCGATGTCCAGTAAACAATATCTACTTTCATGGATGGAGTTTACTACCATAAGCATTCAAAATTACAAATACTCCAGGTCAAATACTTTATAACTTCCTGTGTAACTTATTCTTTTATATATGTGCTATTCTGAAGTTTGCTGTTCAATTTCTGAATATTTGGGCTTTCTCCAAATATCTTACTGTAATTTGATTCATTGAATATCAATCAAATGTAATTGATTTCTAATTTAATTTCATAGTGGTCAGAAAAGATACTCTACATGATTTCAATCCTCTTAAATGTACTGAGATTTGTTTTACGGCCCATCATTGGGTCTATATATTTTTATTATTAATCGACCTGTGCTTTTGAACTGCAGTTCTTGAATGACAGGACTTTATGGTCAATTGGTTGAGGAGTAATGAGGATGAAGTATAATGAAAAAATGATTTACCTCTCTTCTTTCTCTGGGTGGCATTGCCTCTTGCTGAAAGGAGAAATGGAAATTAGCCAAGAGGTATGGGATGTGAGTGTTAATGAAATGTGGTGCATGATGTATGCTGCAGAAGAAGGCGGTGGGCAGAGATCATACATGTCTTGGACATGTTAAAATTTAGCCAGTGAGATATCTAGTGACAATTTTCTGTGCATGTATGTTACTCAGATGAGAAGCTTAGGACAGAAATATTATGAAAAGTAAAGCAAATCCAGATGATGCCAGAAAAAAGTAAAGCAAAGGACAAAGTTATATTTGCTGGCTCAAATTTTGAATTACTTTAATAAATTGTTATTTAATAATTTATACATGTATAATACTGAACCATTCTGTCCATCTCTCTGATCTTTGTTAGTATTGATGTTTAGTAGTAAACAACTTAAGGAAAATAATTAATAGGCTTATAATTATTGGGACAATATTTCATTTTTCAAATATATACACATATAATTAAATATCTCTGATAGAATTCTGTCATTATTTCAATTAGAATTTGTAACTTCTTATCTTCTGATGAGAAAAATTACTAGTCAGCTACAACTGTCACACATTACTTTAAAATGATCTCCTGGAAGAAAAGGTACTAACATTTTCATAGCAAAAATGTAAAAAAAAAAAAAAAATTGCAAACTATGTTTTGCCAGAGCACTACAATTCCAAAGGCTTCCCAGGTGGTGCAGTAGTAAAGAATCCACCTGCCGATGCAGGAGACACAAGAGTCATGGGTTTGATCCCTGACTAGGGAAGATCCCCGAAGTAAGAAATGGCAACTCACTTCAGTATTCTTGCCTGGAAAATTCCATGGACAGAGGAGCCTGGTGGGCTACAGTCCATGCGGCTGCAGAGTCAGATGCTACTGACCGCACACACACACACACACACACACACACACACACACACACAGAGTTGCAGAGACTTTCCTTTCTAGAGGTACCGAAAACCTGGACTCTTCTACTGGGGAAGGTTTTTCTTTCCTGAAGAGAGGAGTATGCTTCTCAGTGAGGAAAGACAATGTCAATTAGTCATTCAGATCTGTCAATCAACATGGTGATCAGTGGAACAAAGAGGCCACAGACACATCTCTTCAGGTCTTTTACAAATAGATTATAGAAGCTTTATCTCTTTACTGAATCACAGCTATGAATAATTTTTTCCAGGAAAATAAGAAGCATTAGTCATAGTCTCCTTAGGCAAACATGCTTAAAGTCCTTGAAATCACAAGGCAATTATTCTCGGTTTGGAAGTAGTGACATCTAATTAGAATGTTAAATTAAGTTCAGTAGTGATATTGTACTTATTTATACATTCAAACTAATTTCAGTAAAGTAAATTTAGCCAACAGGGATTATTTACATTGTCATGACCCATTATAATAAAACTATAATATGAAGAAGATTTAGAGGTGAGATGATGACTAGCTTTCTCATCCAACTTCCCTTTGAAGGAGTCACTAAGAAGAAGGAAGAAGAGGAACAGAAGGATAAAAGAAGAGGAAGAAGGAGGAGTAGAGGAAGGCGAAGAGAAAATGGAAGATGAGAGAGAGCAACAGAAAAAAAGAAGATGGAGGAGGAGGTGAAAAATATTCCAGGAGCTTCAGAGTCCTGACTTCCTTGGAAACCAGCAATATTAATCAATGCTTTGTCAAATCTCAAAGAATTTCCACTAATCAAAGATTTTAGTTCTTGAAAATAAGCTAGCAAAGTCCCACACATATTCCTACCACAGCAACAGAGAACATTCATAGGTCAGTAAGTCCCCATAGGAAACCTTTGTCCACTTCACACCCTTTTCTAAAGATTTTCTTTGCTTTTCATGTTTACAGTGAGAGATCTATGTATGCACCACTTGAATGTATTAATTAGGAGTTACTTTATGCTTATGTAAATGAATCAAGGCTCACCTTGATATTTTATAAAGAAAATCACCCAACTGTGAATCAAAGAAAAAAGAAATTAAATACAAAACAAAATTCAGTAGATATTAAAGTGGAGATTAAGTGATTTAGTAGGAATATGAAATGAGATTATTGGAGAAGACTCTTGAGGGTCCCTTGGACTGCAAGGAGATCCAACCAGTCCATCCTAAAGGAAATCAGTCCTGAATATTCATTGGAAGGACTGATGCTCAAGCTGAAACTCCATTACTTTGGCCACCTGATGCAAAGAGCTGACTCATTGGAAAAGATCCTGATGCTGGGAAAGATTGAGGGCAGGAGGAGAAGGGGACAACAGAGGATGAGATGATTGGATGGCATCACCGATTCAATGGAAATGGGTTTGGGTGGACTCTGGGAGTTGGTGATGGACAGGGAGGCCTGGCGTGCTGCAGTTCATGGGGTCGCAAAGAGCCAGACATGATTGAGCGACTGAGCTGAACTGAACTGAGCTTTGACATTAACAAATTATGTAAAGAGAAGTCAGCAAAGTCAACCTACATAACCCTGCAACATAGAAACAACTAAATCCAGGGAAAGGCATTGTGCCAAAATCTTCACAACCAATTCTACCAGTCGAGGCAAATGGTACTACTGATCACCAAAGGAAATCAGAGAACCCTAGCAAAGTAACCAAATCAGTTCTGTTAAGAGCTTTATTTGAGATGCGCTAAGTTTCTAACACCTCTGATTAAAAAGAGACACACAGCATGTGGCGCATTGTCTGCAATAATTGGCATGTTGAGGTTAAGACTATACTTTCAAAGCTGTACCGTTCCCAATATTTCTCTATCCTTTGGTTTAAAGTCTTTATTTCTATGAAAACCGCTAACCCAGGAGGCCCTCTAACACTATGCATCTTAGTATATTTTGTTTTTCAGTTACTTAGTCATTGTTGACTCTTAGTGACCCCATGGACAGCAGCATGCCAGGCTTCCCTGTCCTTTGCTATCTCCTGGAGTTTGCTCAGACTCACGTCTATTGAGTCGGGGAGCCATCCAACCATCTCATGCTTTGTTATCCCCCTCTCTTCCTGCCCTCAATCCGTCTAAGCATCAGGGTTTTTTCTAGTGAGTCAGCTCTTCACATAAGATGGCCAATGTATTGGAGCTTCAGCTTCAGCATCAGTCCTTCCAGTGAATATTCAGAGTTGATTACTTTAAGGATTGACCGGTTTGATCTTACTACACTCTCAGTTCAGTCTTTCAATCATGTCTCACTCTTTGCAACCTCAAGGACAGCAGGACTCCGGGCTTCCCTTCTATCATCAACACCCAGACCTTGATCAAACCTATGTACACTGAATCGGTGATGCCTTCCAACCATCTCATCCACTGTCATCCCCTTCTCCTCCAGCCTTCTATCTTTCCCAGCATCAGGGTCTTTTCAAATAAGTCGGTTCTTTGCATCAGGTGGCCAAAGTAATGGAGTTTCACCTTTAGCATCGGTCCTTCCAATGAATATTCAGGACTGATTTCCTTTAGGATGGACTGGTTGGCTCTCCTTGCAGTCCAGGTGATTATCAAGAGTCTTCTCCAACACCACATTTCAAAAGCAAAAATTCTTCAGTGCTCAGCTTTCTTTAAGGTCCAACTCTCACATCCATACATGACTACTAGAAAAACCATAGCTTGGACTAGACAGATCTTTGTTGGCAAAGTAATGTCTCTGCTTTTTATTTATATTTTTTTAATTTTTACTTTATTTTAGTTTACAATTCTGTATTGGTTTTGCCATACATTGACATGAATCCACCACGGGTATACATGCGTTCCCAAACATGAACCCCCCTCCCACCCCCTCCCCATAACATCTCTCTGGGTCATCCCCGTGCACCAGCCCCAAGCATGCTGTATCCTGCATCGGACATAGACTGGCGATTCGATTCTTACATGATAGTATAAAGTTTCAATCCCATTCTCCCAAATCATCTCACCCTCTGCCTCTTCCTCTGAGTCCAAAATCCGATATACACATCTGTGTCTTTTTTGCTGTCTTGCATACAGGGTCATCATTGCCATCTTTCTAAATTTCATATAAATGTGTCAGTATACTGTATTGGTGTTTTTCTTTCTGGCTTACTTCACTCTGTATAATCGGCTCCAGTTTCATCCATCTCATCAGAACTGATTCAAATGTACTCTTTTTAATGCCTGAGTAATACTCCATTGTGTATATGTACCTCAGCTTTCTTATCCATTCATCTGCTGATGGACATCTAGGTTGTTTCCATGTCCTGGCTATTATAAACACTGCTGCGATGAACATTGGGGTACATGTCTTTCACTTCTGGTTTCCTCGGTGTGTATGCCCAGAAGTGGGATTGCTGGGTCATAAGGCAGTTCTATTTGCAATTTTTTAAGGAATCTCCACATTGTTCTCCATAGTGGCTGTACTAGTTTGCATTCCCACCAACAGTGTAGGAGGGTTCCCTTTTCTCCACACCCTCTCCAGCATTTATTGCTTGCAGATTTTTGGATCGCAGCCATTCTGACTGGTGTGAAGTGGTACCTCATTGTGGTTTTGATTTGCATTTCTCTAATAATGAGTGATGTTGAGCATCTTTGCTTGTGTTTGTTAGCCATCCATATGTCTTCTTTGGAGAAATGTCTATTTAGTTCTTTGGCCCATTTTTTGATTGGGTCGTTTATTTTTCTGGAATTGAGCTGCATAAGTTGCTTGTATATTTTTGAGATTAGTTGTTTGTCAGTTGCTTCATTTGCTATTATTTTCTCCCATTCAGAAGGCTGTCTTTTCACCTTGCTTATATTTTCCTTTGTTGTGCAGAAGCTTTTAATTTTAATTAGATCCCATTTGTTTATTTTTGCTTTTATTTCCAGAATTCTGGGAGGTGGATCATAGAGGATCCTGCTGTGATGTATGTCTGAGAGTGTTTTGCCTATGTTCTCCTCTAGGAGTTTTATAGTTTCTGGTCTTACATTTAGATCTTTAATCCATTTTGAGTTTATTATTGTGTGAGGTGCTAGAAAGTGATCTAGTTTCATTCTTTTACAAGTGGTTGACCAGTTTTCCCAGCACCACTTGTTAAAGAGATTGTCTTTACTCCATTGTATATTCTTGCCTCCTTTGTCAAAGATAAGGTGTCCATATGTGTGTGGATTTATCTCTGGGCTTTCTATTCTGTTCCATTGATCTATATTTCTGTCTTTGTGCCAGTACCATACTGTCTTGATGACTGCGGCTTTGTAGTAGAGCCTGAAGTCAGGCAAGTTGATTCCTCCAGTTCCATTCTTCTTTCTCAAGATTGCTTTGGCTATTCGAGGTTTTTTGTATTTCCATACAAATCTTGAAATTATTTGTTCTAATTCTGTGAAAAATGTCGCTGGTAGCTTGATAGAGATTGCATTGAATTTGTAAATTGCCTTGGGTAGTATACTCATTTTCACTATATTGATTCTTCTGATCCATGAATATGGTATATTTCTCCATCTATTAGTGTCCTCTTTGATTTCTTTCATTAGTGTTTTATAGTTTTCTATATATAGGTCTTTAGTTTCTTTAAGTAGATATAGTCCTAAGTATTTTATTCTTGGTCATAACTTTTCTTCCAAGGAGCAAGCGTCTTTTAATTTCATGTCTGCAGTCACGATCTGCAGTGATTTTGGAGCCCAAGAAAATAAATCTTCTCACTGTTTCCACTGTTTTCCCATCTATTTGCCATGAAGTGATGGGACTAGAAGCCATGATCTTATTATTCTGGATGTTGAGTTTTAAGCCAACTTTTTCACTCTCCTGTTTCACTTTCATCAAGAGGCTCTTTAGTTCTTCTTCACTTCTGCCTTAAGGGTGGTGTCATCTGCATATCTGAGGTCATTGATATTTCTCCCGGCAATCTTGATTCCAGCTTGTGCTTCTTTCAGCCCAGCATTTCTCATGATGTACTCTGCTTATAAGTTAAATAAGCAGTGTGACAATAGACAGTCTTGACATACTCCTTTCCCAGTTAGGAACCAATCTGTTGTTCCATGTCCAGTTCTAACTATTACTTCTTGATCTTCATACAGATTTCTCAGGAGGCAGATCAGTTGGTCTGTTATTCCCATCTCTTGAAGAATTTTCCACAGTTTGCTGTGATCCACACAGTCAAAGGCTTTAACACAGTCAATAAACCAGAAGTAGATGTTTTCCTGGAATGCTCTTGCTTTTTTGATGATCCAGCAAATGTTGGCATCTCTGGTTCCTCTGACTTCTCTAATTCCAGCTTGAATATCTGAAAGTTTATAGTCCATTTACTGTTGAAGTCTGGCTTGGAGAATGTTGAGTATTACCTTGCTATCCTGTGAGATGAGTGCAATTGTGTGGTAGTTTGAACATTCATTGGCACTGCCTTTCTTTGGGATTGGAATGAAACCTGACCTTTTCCAGTCCTGTGGCCACTGCTGAGTTTTTTAATTTGTTGGCATATTGAGTGCAGCACTTTAACAGCATCCTCTTTTAGGAATTGAAATAGTTCAATTGGAATTCCATCACCTCCACTAGATTTCTTCATAGTGATTCTTCCTAAGGCCCACTTGAGTTCATATTCCAGGATGTCTGGCTCTAGGTGAGTGATCACACCATCGTGATTATCTCGGTCATGAAGATCTATTTTGTATAATTCTTCTGTGTATTCTCACCACCTCTTCTTAATATCTTCTGCTTCTGTTAGGTCCATATGATTACTGTCCTTTATTGTGCCCATCTTTGCATGAAATGTTCCCTTGGTATCTCTTTTTTTTTTTTTTTTTTAAGATCTCTAGTCATTCTCATTCTATTGTTTTCCTCTATTTCTTTGCACTGATCACTGAGGAAGGGTTTCTTATCTCTCCTTGCTCTTCTTTGGAACTCTGCATTCAAATGGGTATAGCTTTATTTTTCTCCTTTGCCTTTAGCTTCTTTTTTATTTATTTTTTTCTCAGCTATTTGTAAGGCCTTCTTAGACAACCATTTTCCCTTTTTGCATTTCTTTTTCTTGGGGATGGTCTTGATCACTGCCTCCTGTACAATGTCATGAACCTCCATCCATAGTTCTTCAGGCACTCTGTCTGTCAGATCTAATCCCTTGAATTTATTTCTCACTTTCACTGTATAATTTTAAGGGATTTAATTTAGGTCATACCTGAATGGTCTAGTGGTTTTCCCTACTTTCTTCAGTTTAAGTCTGAATTTGGCAATAAAGAGTTCATTGTCTGAGCCACAGTCAGCTCCTGGTCTTGTTTTTGCTGGCTGTATAGAGCTTCTTCTCCATCTTTGGCTGCAAATAATATAATCAATTCAATTTCATTATTGACCATCTGGTGATTTCTGTGTGTCTTATTTTGTGTCGTTGGAAGAGGGTGTTTGCTCTGACCAGTGCATTCTCTTGGCACAACTCTATTAGCCTTTACCTTGCTTCATTCTGTACTCCAAGGCCAAATTTGCCTGTTACACCAGGTGTTTCTTGACTTCCTACTTCAGCATTCCAGTCCCCTATAATGAAAAGGACATCTTTTGGGGGTGTTAGTTTTAGAAGTTCTTGTAGGTCTTCATAGAACTGTTCAACTTCAGCTTCTTCAGCAATACTGGTCGGGGCATAGACTTGGATTACCGTGATATTGAATGGTTTGCCTTGGAAAGGAACAGAGATCATTCTGTTGTTTTTGAGATTGCACCCAAGGACTGCATTTTGGACTCTTTTGCCGACTATGAGGGCTACTCCACTTCTTCTAAGGGATTCTTGCCCACAGTAGTAGGCATATAGTCATCTGAGTTAAATTCACCCATTCCAATCCTTTTTAGTTCACTGATTCCTAAAATATAGATGTCCACTCTTGCCATCTCCTGTTTGTCCACTTCCAATTTACCTTAATTCTTGGACCTAACATTCCAGGTTCCTATGCAATATTGTTCTTTACAGCATCAGACTTTACTTCCATCACCAGTCGTATCCACAACTGGGTGTTGTTTTTACTTTGGCTCTGTCCCTTCATTCTTTCTGGAATTATTTCTCCACTCTTCTCCAGTGGCATATTGGGCACCTACAGACCTGGGGAGTTCATCTTTCTTCTTACTACACTATGCCTTCCTAAAAGTATGGCTGCTTAGATGTGGAAAGTGAAGGCAGTGCATAAAAATTCCTGAAGGCAATTTTAGTCTTCCTTGATCCTCAAATTTGGGAGAATCTCATTTTCCCTCTGAACGAAAAAAGGACATTTTAAAAGTCTGATTCAAGCAGTTCACTCTCCAATTTTCCTGCTTTGTTTGATTATTATTCTCTAACTGGTTGGTGGAAGGAATATAGCTGTTTAAAGCATATTACAAATAAATACGTACTCGGTGAAAGATGACTTCTTGGGTCTCTGAATATAACCACCTTTCTTAATCAACATTGCTCTGTACCAGAATTTGATAACTTGGTCAAGTTTACAAAGTTTGTAAGTGGTAGAACTGGTATACCAACCCTGACTCAAAAGCCCAAATCTTTGAATACAACTCATTATCTTCCCTACTATAGGACCTGGAATTAGAAATAATTTAAGTATATTTGTTTATTTCAAGCATTTCTAAAGATATTATAATTTTCTTATAATTTTCTCCATGGGATCTTCCCAACCCAGGGATCAAAACCATGTCTCCTGCGTTGGAGCCAGATTCTTTACCACTGACCCACCAGGGAAGCACCATATGGAAGGCTAACGTTAAGTAAATTTGTGAAGTTTGTTTTATGTTACCAAGTTCCTTCACTTTACACAACTGCCACAAGATTTCCTAGCCAAGTTTCAATACTTTTCTAATCCCACTGTAATTTACCTGTTCAGGCCATCCTAAATGTCCAGCCTTAGAGAGGAGTCAATTGTCAAGCCTGAAATGACTTCTTGGGAAGGTACTAAATGTGTGTATTCCTTGTATATAGTCTTAGAAACTTATCCTAAGGGATAATTTCAGGTAGACACAAAGCTTATTGGCACCATGGGACATAGGGAATGTTTAGAAGATAGAATGAAATACTGAATGGGTAAATTTTGACAGAGATAGAAAATGAAGAAAAACCAAAAAAGTGAATCCCTACTAGAAGTGTAAACTTTGGGGAGCTTCAAAATTCAAAGACAGAACTTGGGGAAATTCCAAGAATTAGTAAAAAAAAAAAAAAAAAGGCAATGCATCACTGAAAAAGAAACTTAGGAAAATAAATAGCTGTATTATAAATATGCTTAAATTGTAGTACAGTGGTAAATTGGTAGGCTGATGTTTTCCTATCACTTGACTAAGCAAATTTTTCTCTTCTTTTGTTGGGTCTTTCCCCTCACTCCCTAACTATCCTGTCCTGAATTGCACCCACTCCATTTCATTGTGCTGATTTCTGACCACTTGTTTGACTGCACAAACAGTATCATACTTCTTTTTCTCTTTTATCATATTTTTATCAGGAAAACTGATTAACTCTCAAGCAAGGGCAGAAGCCATTCTCCAAAGGTAAGATGAAAGTACTTTTTTATGGATTTTTTGTTGTTGTTGCTGTTTCTCTATTTCTTTTATGTATTCAAACACCCAAGATTAGTTTGTATTATCAATCAATAAATTTTCATTTCTCACCTGAAGTGTCTGTACTTTTAAAAAAAATGTTCTGACTTATTTTTAATAAAACAAAAACTTACTGTTAAAAATATTATTTCCTTTTATTACCAATGGAAATGATATTGGAAGAGGAAGCAATTAGCACAATTTTACAGTATGGCCAATACTTTTTATTCTCTTGTAATTTAGAAAATGACTGTCACACAGAATTAATCACTTTTCCTTGAGTTGGACAAACTCATTAAGTGAACATGAATCATTCAAGTAAATTATATCTCCATGCTAGAACATGAATAGCAAATGGCTATTCATTGATTCTTTTCCAGTTTGGATCCTACCCAAACGCTCTATGAAATTTGAAATTATTTCCAGTTTAGCTTTCATGACATTGGATCTTCTTTATTTTTACTTTTTTTCATTAATAAAAGCAATTGTATCTTTGATCCATACATATAACTGTATATGCATTTCAAACGTATCTTTCATTGTAAACACAACTGAATGTGTAGGCTCAGACACGGTTGCAGCCTGGAAGGAAGAAGAGACAGATGAAGAGGAAGAAAAATTAGAACAAAAAAACTCATTATCCAGGCATGCCTTATAGCCAGTTCTTCAACTTAACATTTTTACACTTAACTGTTGACAGCTCAGCCTTTATGCTCATTGATGTCACCATATTTTAGCATCTAATTTATTCACTTCTTAATGCAAAAGAAATCCCTAACCAGGATTCCCTGGTGGAATTGTCTCAGGCCTCTCCTTTTGGATCTGTTTACCGTGTCAAACCAACATTCCTTAAAATTATCACTGCATTAGGCCATTCCTCCTGCTCAGAAACCCCTGGTTCCTTGATACTAAGAATTTATACTTTCTACTGATACCTTTGGAATAGAATAGTCTCTCTCATATAGAAACCTCTACTTCAAATAGATTTGTGTTCTAACTATTGATCTGCAAAATAAGAAATTGGAATTCAGGACACCTTTTGCCTTAAGATCAAACTTCTAACTGGCAGAACTGCAGCACTAGAGTCTATACTTATCTCTGAGAGGAGATGTATTTGTCCAGTGGTTGGATTCCCAGTGGGTTTGAGCACAGTGCTATCGTTTCCCTGTTAAAGTGAGAGAAACATATCTTGGAGTAAACGTTGAGGCACAGTGGAGAAGAGGAAGAGGTCTCTCTGGCAGATTTTCCCGTGGAGGCTAATAGGATGAACTGGAATGAGAAAATGAATGAATACTGTCCTAGAGCAGCAGCTCCACTGTGGGAGGTGAGGGGGTGGGGAGAAGGTTAGATTCCTGTTGAGCATCAGCCCTAGAAACAAGGCTATGCATGAAGTGGCTAAGTATTTTAATAACACCAAGTAAGAAGGACAGTAAATCTGTGAGCCAAAGAAAATTTCCTAAAGCCACAGCAAGGATTGACACACACGTAGAGACAGCCCACGCAGGCATGTTTTACTGGAGAACTACTTTGATTTCGCTGCTGTCTGGGGCACCCATTTCTACCCAGAAATGGTGATATTCTAAGCTCCTGGAACATCAGCAGATTCTAGGGGCCTCCTGCTTCTGGATTTTTTTTTTTTCATTCTGCTGCTAAATGTTAAAAATACCATTGTCTTTAATTATGCAAAAATTACCTACCTTGTTTGTGTTGTTACGTATTTTTAACATAAGGATTGTTAAAATAGGTTAAAATGTGCAAGCATATCAGTTGCTTGTGAGAGTCATACATTATTGTCTCTAGTTTGAGATAATTTAGTCAATAATTAATGTATTATATTGTGCATATTCATATATAATTTAAAGCTAACATTTTTTCTGGGGAAATAGAAGACTTGAACAGTTAATTTAATGAAATCTATATTGTGAAAGGAAGTAAATGCAAATTTTAGGATAAACTAATCTATAATTTAAAATATACTCACACAAAAAAATAAAATAAAATAAAATATACTCACAAGGATTACTTTAATTTGATAATCTTCAATATCTAGGTTTTTTCCTTTAATATAACACATTAGATATTTTCCCTCTGGTCTTTGGGATTTTTGGTATCATAATAAAGTAACAAAGCATCATTTATCTCTGCAAATTAGTATCTCTTAATTTTTCTATGCAGAGGTGAGGGGAAGATAATTAAAGCATGAGAGTGATTACCATTTAAAAGTGAAAAAGAAAATGTCCTGTACTGTTTTCCCATCCTTTCCAGGTCTCTTAACCAGAATCCCTTGGCTCTAGTTTGGGAAAGCTTTCTATTCTTTTTTCCTAATGGCCAGTCATAGAAGGCATCCCCCGCTACCCTGCCCTTCTATATTCACTTGAATTGTGAGCCACATCTAGTTTAAAGTAAAGTTCTGGAAATTAAAGGAGAACAGTTTTTTATTTTTTATTACCCACCACTAAGAATGTAATAGCTTTCTACTTGGAAGGCAGCTCAGGTTGCTTTGTAGATGGATAATTACAAAAATTATCACTTTGCTTCTGCCCAGAGCTGCCTGATACCTTAATACACAGTGAAGTGAAAATTTTGTAATTGTCACTATTTTAAAAGGTGATAATTTAAGTAGTTAGCCAGAAGGATCATGTGGTCCCTCCTATCAAGTGGCAAGATGTGATGCCAGTGAGCACCTGAGGATGAATACAGAGGTTGTCATGGCAACGCTGAAATTTGGCAAACTGCTCAAAAAAGCAGAAGTGCTCCTGCGAATCTCAGGAATGTGTGATGAATGGTTTCTCCTTGCAGGCCTAACTGATCACTTGGTTGGAGTATTGGAACCAAAGTGCAGGCAGTTCTTGGATGTACCTTAGGTTCTCCAGGCTTATGGTTCTCGGGGAAGCCTTGGTCTTTTTAGCCAACTGAGGTTTGCTTTACTTCTTCATGAGTATCACTTCGAGCATTTGGAAAATATGTACTATCCAGTCAATATCCAGATGGGTTTTTTTACTTATAATTTGAAAAAATATCTATAACATTGTTAAACACAAACATAGCAACATCTGGACTTTTTAAGGAACATATGAAACAATTGCAAAGGTTACTCTAATTGAAAAACAGTGCTTGTTTTTCAGTTTTATAGCTTTCCTGAGGGTTGGGAAAATACAGATGAGACAAAGCATTTATACACAATTTAAAGCTATAATCAAAAGATATCTATTGTTGATATTATATCTAAGTGAATCATGTTTAGTTTCTGTTGCATCTGACTCTTAGCGACTCTGTGGACTGTAGCCCTCAGATTCCTCTAGCCGTGAGATTTCCCAGGCAAGAATACTGGAGTGGCTTTCCATTCCCTTCTCCAGGGGATCTTCCTGACCCAGAATCAAACCTGTATCTCCTCATTGGCAGGCAGATTTTACCACTGAGCCACCAAGGAAGCCCAGCTAAGTGAATACATACTTAAAATTAATGTTAAACCCCTTGAAAAGCAAAGATCTAGCTTCCTTTCCTCCAAAACAGAAGAAAAGGGTAAAATGTTTTGTAGAATCCAGTTATCATGGCAACACAGTCTACACACCTTATTCAATACTGTACACCTCTTTCTCAAATGAAATTCCGAATTCCTTTCTAGAGCTTTTGAGATGTAAATCATGTTGCATTTTCTCATTAAATTGTTTTTCTAAATTTCTCCAAGTCACTGAGCCTTGAGTATTAGCAATGCACTTGGTACTTCTTGATCTGTCCTCAAAAAACATAAAATTGACTAGTATAGTCAGACACATTAATTGCAACAACTTTCACAGTGTACGATGTACTATAATAAGATATAAGTATTTTACTGCATTAGAGTTGGTGATTCTTCTGGAGAAGGAAAGGGGCAAGATGCAGGCTAAGAGGAAAAGGAGAACAGAAACAGACAAAACTGAGGCAATGCTGGAAGTGTAATGTTCACAAAACAACCCAGTAATAACTAATATTAGGAATCTGGGATTAACAGATACACACTACTGTATATAAAATAAACAACAAGGGCCTGCTATATAGCACAGTAATAACCAATGTCTTATAATAACCTATAATGGAAATGAATCTGAAAGAATATATATATATATATATATATTTACTGAACTGAATCTCTTGGGCTATACACCTGAAACATTGTAAATCAACTATACTTTCATTTAAAAAAAAAAAAAAGTGAAAGGCAACTGAAGTGTAAGACCTGGAAGGGAACTTTCAGAAAATGAGTTTAGAGAAACAGGCTTGAGGAGAAAGAAATGGCAACCCACTCTGGTATTCTTGCCTGGAGAATCCCATGGACAGAGGAGGCTGGCAGGCTACAGTCCATGGGACTGCAAGAGTCAGACACAACTTAGTGACTAAACCACCAGCATGTTGTAAAAAGCATTGACTGTTTCAAACAATGATGTGATATAATCATATCTAAACTCTAGTTATCAGCATGGGAGTGGACACAGAGAAACCCAGAGCTGGGGAAACCAAGCTGAAGAAAACAGAACTAGGACAGAACTAAATAGAGAAGGAAAGAAAGACCCTTGACTATTACAGTACCAACAGACTATAATATCTTCCAAGGATTTACCATGCATTTTCTAGCCGACTGCTTTTCAAAACATAGTGTCGTTTCACCTGCCCTAGACTCTGTTCAGTCACTATTACAATCCCCTATTGCTTACTCCTTGAAAGAAAAGTTATGACCTACTTAGATAGCATGTTGAAAAGCAGAGACATTACTTTGCCAACAAAGGTCCATCTAGTCAAGGCTATGGTTTTTCCAGTGGTCATGTATGGATGTGAAAGTTGGACTGTGAAGAAAGCTGAGCGCCAAAGTATTGATGCTTTTGAACTGTGGTGTTGGAGAAGACTCTTGAGAGTCCCTCGGACTGCAAGGAGATCCAACCAGTCCATTCTGAAGGAGATCAGCCCTGGGATTTCTTTGGAAGGAATGATGCAAAAGCTGAAACTCCAGTACTTTGGCCACCTCATGTGAAGAGTTGACTCACTGGAAAAGACTCTGATGCTGGGAGGGATTGGAGGCAGGAGGAGAAGGGGACGACCGAGGATGAGATGGCTGGATGGCATCACCGACTCGCTGGACGTGAATCTGAGTGAACTCCGGGAGTTGGTGATGGACAGGGAGGCCTGGCGAGCTGCGATTCATGGGGTCGCAAAGAGTCGGACACGACTGAGGGACTGAACTGAACTGATTGATAGATAAGGAAACTAAGGCATGGCAAAATTAAAGAACTTCCTATGGTTACACGTAGATCAAGAGATTTTGAATCAAATCTGAATCCAGAGGCACATCTATTGAGAAAGAGAAGATAAAGAGTTAAGGGGAGGGGTGGGGGGCGCGGTTAGCAGCAAATCATTTCTTTCCATCTCTACTTTCCACAAACAGTAGCCCTTTCATTAAACATTTTCATTACAGTAGGAAAAAAAAATAATGAATCCTTTGCAATGCTTCTAATTAATTTCACAGGCTAATAAAGAAATCGTGGTACAGCTTAATGGAGATTCATTAACAATATTATGATATTGTACTATTTTAGAGGCTGAGAAAGATTTGTAGAGTACAATGGGTTTTTCTTCCTTAATTTTATCTTCTTATCCTCAGTACTTTGCACAATGGAGCAGGGGGGCTCACAATAATTTGTTAAATAGAGGCTTGGATGTCAACTAGACCAATCTTGTTTTGCAAATGACAAACTTGAGACCCACTTAATCTTATGACTTGAGAAGGCAGGGCACAAAACTCACATCTTCTGACTTCAGTGAGCCAAGAAATTTTGTATAAAGAATGCATTCATTTTAATAGAATGGTTATAGGAATAGCACAGAGAACCAACATTGCAAATACGTATTTGTACTAGGAAAGTACAGTCGACAGATGGAATGTACTATATCATAAAGAGTCGACAAAAAACATTTAGCTGCCACAGATAAGAAATTTATTGGTTTTAAAATGTTTAAAAATTGTCATTGTACAGAACAATTTAACAAATTTATTTGTACCTGTTCTAATGTGGAATTTCTGAAATTTATTTACTGAAACAGTTTGACTTGTCTTGGTTCTTTGTGCCTTATATTTATATTAAAATTCACACATGACTGAAAATGGAAAAATAAAATAACTTGCTGATATATGATTCTATCACCTGTGTTTTCATTAATTATCATACACTTAAGTACCTTTGGGCCACATTGAGCCACACTGAAAACTATCAACAACAGGAAGAAGAAATCTATTGTTGTTTACCTAGAAATGAAATATTACCTATAGAGGATTTCAGCAAGTTCTCCACATATGACTCTTTAGAGTCTAGTAAGTTGCTTTCTATTGGCCTTCTATAATTTGTTATTTCATCAATATTCATGTTAAAAAGACTTGAAAATTAGACGTGTTCCACAGTTTCTAGAAGTTGTGCATGCTAAGATGTTTGAAGGAGTTAATTATCACTGAGAGGATATTCATAACTTCCAAGCTTAAAATCAGCCCTTAAATTATACAAGTAAGGGAAAGGAAATTTTGCTGTCAATTTTCTGTGAATTTCATCCATGATGCAAAATACATTTTTCAATCTTAATCTGGGCAAAATTATGTTTTTAATTATTAAAAATGTTCTAAAATGTTCTACATTGTCACCCTAATGTTAACCAGTTGTAGTACAACAGAGATGCAAAGATTTAATGATCCTTGAAAAATAAATTAGATATATTTGTGCACTTCTTGAGTCTCAAGCATATTTGTTTTGTTTTTACTTTCCTTCTCAAAAAGCAATTTAAAAAGTGAAGTCAATGTAGTATAAATATTTTGCTTTCCCATCAATTTCAAAGATAAAAGGGGTAGTTTAATGGAGTGTGAGAAGTGACATCAATTTTATAAAGACTTTTATTATCAGTGTGGAAGCTTTTAAGGACATTCCCTTTTAAAAAGAAAACAACATAAAAATACATTTTATACTCTATTTTTACATTGTTTTAAGACTATTATGCTGCCATGTTTTTCACACTCTTCTAGATTAATAATTATTTCATAGGACTATAAATCAGCTTATGTGACTCAATATCAAACAACCAAACCAATCAGAAATTGGACAGAGGACCTTAACAGACATTTCTTCAAAGAAGACATACAGAGGGCTGAGAGGTACATGAAAAGATGCTCAACATCGCTAATTATTAGAGAAATGCAAATCAAAATCACAGTGAAGTATCACCTCACACTGGTCAGAATGGCCATTAAAAAATCTATAAACAATAGGCTGGAGAGGGTGTGGAAAAAAGGAAACCTTCCTACGCTATTGGTGGGAATGTAACTTGGTGCAGCCCCTATGGAGAACAGTATGGAGTTTCCTTAGAAAGCTAAAAATAAAGTTACCATTTTTTTTGAGCCAGCAATTCCACTCTTGGGCATATATCCAGAGAAAAACGTGGTTCGAAAGGTTACATCCACCTCAGTGTTCATCACAGCGTGGTTTACCATAGCCAAGACATGGAAGAAATCTAAATGTCCATCAATAGATAGACAGATAATGAAGATGGGTACATATATACAATGGAACATTACTCAGTCCTTAAAAAGAATAAAATAATGGCATTTGCAACATGGATGGATCGGGAGATTATCATACTAAGTGAAGTAAGTCAGACAAAGAAAGACAAATATCCTATGGTATCGCTTATACATAGAATCTAAATAATACAAATGAACTTACTTACAAAACAGACTCATAGACTCAGAGAACAAATTTATGGTCACCAAGGAGGAAGAGATAGGAGGGAGGGATAGATATGTGCACACTGCTATATTTAAAATAGATAACCAATGAGGAACTACTGTATAGTACAGGGAACTTTTCACAATATTCTGTAATAACCTAAATGGGAAAACAATTTGGAAAAGAATAGACACTCGTATATATATAACCAAATCACTTGCTGTGCAATTGAAACTAACACAACATTGTTACTCAACTGTACTCCAATATAAAATTTAAAAAAAATTAGACCAGAATACCAGCACCAAGTCAGGACTAAGCAAAAGCACCATGGAGTGCCAGCATATTACACTTTGCGGTTGTTTATATCTATCTGTGTGTGTGCCCAGTCACGTCCAACTCTTTGCAATCCATGGACAGTAGCCGCCCGGCTGCTCTGTCCTTGGAATTTTCCAGGTAAGAACAGTGCTGTGGGTTGTGTTTCCTCTTCCAGGGGATCTTCCCAACCCAGGGATCGAACTCACATCTCCTGCAGCTCCTGCATTGCAGGTAAATTTTTTTACCACTGAGCCATTGGGGATCCCCCTAACAAGACATAGTATTACAAATTCATAAAAAATGTTTCTCATGCATTTTCTAATCCTTTCAGTCAGATGTTCAATGACTTGAAAGCCTGAGTGAGATTAATTAGAAAGCTACAGATTGTATGCCATCTTCTAAAAATACAGCCCTGTTTGATGTAGATTTCATATGGCTGGTTGCAGACTTTCCAGAGAGAGTTACACAGAATCTATCAGACTCTTAAGATCAACTAAATAATCAAATACACATTTGAGCACATTTCATACAAGGACTTTGCACACCACTGTAGAAACCATTACCTAAAGCTTTTGTTAATGATGAAAATTAGCAATCTTATCTGTCTACAGATAATAGAACTTGTGAAAAATTTCTCCAATAAATAGCTGTAGCAAATTATTTTCTATTTTGCATGCTGTGCTATTTTGAAATTTTAAAAACAAAATTAAGATGAACTTTTAATTGAGACAAATAAGTTTTAATAACTTCACACGTAGGTAGATCTAGATAATACAAATTACAAAAAGTAGAAATTATCAACATTCCAAAAGATTTTTTTGATGTTTTATTTCACTTTAATGAGGTTTTATTTATCCACTTTTTATTTTATAAGTTATGATTTTCTTGTCAAGTCTAAGATCACTGCTCAGCTCTGGATTCTGGATAGTTAGATCAATGTGTTTTTCCTAAACATTTTATAGTTTTACATTTTATATTTAAGTCATGGAGGCATTTTGAGGTTTGTTTTTTGTTTTTTTAAATAAGCTGTGAGATGTAAGTCAAGATTTGCTTTTTGCCAGTGGATATCTGACTGCTCCATATGTCTTCAACCAGCTGTCCCACCTCCACTGAATTGCTTTTGCACATTTGTCAAAAATTAGGTAAATCAATATGGGCCTTTTTCATGTGTTCTCCATTTTGAATCATTTATGTGTTTATCTCTTCAATAATATCACAATATAGATACTTGGTAAGACTTGCTGCTGCTGCTGCTGCTGCTAAATCACTTCAGTCATGTCCGACTTTGTGCAACCCCATAGACAGCAGCCCACCAGGCTCCTCCGTCCATGGGATTTTCCAGGCAAGAACACTGGAGTGGGTTGCCATTGCCTTCTCCTGGTAAGACTTAATATAGGGTAGAATGATTCCTTGAGCCTTCTTCTTTGTCAAGATTGTTTCAACTATTCCATGACCTGAGCATTTTGGTATAAATTTCAGAATATATTAGTCTATATGAATGAAAAGCTTTGTGGGAATTTTGATAAGAATTGTACTAAACCTTTAAAAAGTTTTTGAGAGAATGTCTACTATGTTAAGTGTTCTAATTCATGAACACAATACATCACTCCATTCATTTAGGGGAATGTTCAATGTTAGAACTTGGGGAAGTTCTTTCAGCAATACTGGTAATTTTCATTTTACAGATGCTACTCAGTGTTTTAAAAAATGTATGCCTCAATTCAAGTTATCAGCTAGTAGGAACTAATTCTACAATTACATCATCATATAGATTGTTCTGGCTCA
Source organism: Ovis aries (assembly GCF_016772045.2). Taxonomy (NCBI): domain Eukaryota; kingdom Metazoa; phylum Chordata; class Mammalia; order Artiodactyla; family Bovidae; genus Ovis; species Ovis aries. The sequence continues at coordinate 66,714,004 of NC_056061.1, forward strand.
GAGGTTAAAGCATCTGCCTGCAATGTGGGAGACCTGGGTTCAATCCCTGGGTCGGGAAGATTCCCCTGGAGAAGGAAATAGCAACCCACTCCAGTATTCTTTGCCTGGAGAATCCCATGGATGGAGGAGACTTGTGGACTACAGTCCATGGGGTCGCAAAGAGTCGGACAGGACTGAGCAACTTCACTTTCACTTTCATAGATTGTTCTTACATTTGCACTTATATATTCCTTTTTTTAATAGAAATACAGTTAATGACAGTATTATGTTTCTTTCAGACATACTACATATTGATTTGAAATTTGCATAAATTATGAAATTATCACCATAATAAGTCTAGTAATCAGCTGTCTCCAAAGTTATTACAGTATTATTGACCAGATTTCTTATGCTGTATATTTCATCCCGGTGACATTCATTATATAAGTGGAGGTTTGTACCTCTTAAACCGCTTCATCTATTTTTTTCCAGTCCTCCGCTCTCTTCCCTCTGGCATTCACCCATGTGCTCTCTGTATCTGTGGGTATGTTTTCATTTTGTTTTGCTTATTTGTATTTTTTGAATTAATTATGTATTTTTAATAATAACACCACTTTATAACCTAAATGGAAATCTAAAACTATATTCGTCTCTGAGATACTCTTTTTTGTACTAAAAAATTCATTGTATACAGTATATTGTTCTCAAAAGCTTCAAACATGCTAGGTTCAACTGTAAGAGATGTTTTCTAAATTTATTTTGATAACCTGAGTTATTATATGTAGATAAAGTCACCAAGTATGGTTGTTTAGCAGTTAGTGTTTAAGAATTAGCCAAAGGACATTTCATTGTTTAAACAAAATAAGTCATAAATGTATAAAAATAAGAAATCATAGAGTATTAGCATAACAGTAATTTCTTATTGATCTGATATTTACCTACCTAATAAATAAATTAATGAAGAATGGTGTAGCCTGAAGATTGTTTATGCCTACTACCAATGTCAGCTAAGCCCCTCCAGAAGACATATTAGCATACACATGTTCAGTTTTTGTGCTAATTTTATGAGCAATACTTTTTGCTTCCCATTTTAAGTTGAGTCTAATCAGCAGGTGACATTTTCAGACTCTAGCTTCTTTCACTGAGGCTTACTTCCTTTCATTTCAGTAAGCATGACTCTCTTCTAGACTACAAGTAAGAAATACTTGATTTATCTTTATTTTTGAAGTGCACTATTCATTGTAGGCTTGATTATTCCTCCTTTTTCTCATGACATTTCTAAAGTCTTTTTTACTTTCTATAAATATTTGTCATACATGACCTATTTCACTTACTTCCTGAGTTTAAGCCTCTTTCACTTTCAATTAATTCAAATTAAGTAAATTAGTTGAATATTAGTGCTCAAGCATTTATTTGACTCCTCTACTAGAATATGATCTCATTGGAGAGAGGGATGAATTGGAAGATTGGCAGTAACATATACACACTACTATATATATATATATAATACATAATTAATAAGGACCTGTTAGAACTGGACATGGAACAACAGACTGGTTTCAAATAGGAAAAGGAGTACGACAAGGCTGTATATTGTCACCCTGCTTATTTAACTTATATGCAGAGTACATCATGAGAAATGCTGCACTAGAAGAAACACAAGCTGGAATCAAGATTGCTGGGAGAAATATCAATAACCTCAGATATGCAGATGACACCACCCTTATGGCAGAAAGTGAAGAGGAGCTAAAAAGCCTCTTGATGAAAGTGAAAGAGGAGAGTGGAAAAGTTGGCTTAAAGCTCAACATTCAGGAAACGAAGATCATGGCATCCGGTCCCATCACTTCATGGCAAATAGAACGGGAAACAGTGGAAACAGTGTCAGACTTTATTTTGGGGGGCTCCAAAATCACTGCAGATGGTGACTGCAGCCATGAAATTAAGAGATGCTTATTTTTTGGAAGAAAGATTATGACCAACCTAGATAGCATATTCAAAAGCAGAGACATTACTTTGCCGACTAAGGTCCATCTAGTCAAGGCTATGGTTTTTCCTGTGGTCATGTATGGATGTAAGAGTTGGACTGGAAGAAGGCTGAGCATCAAAGAATTGATGCTTTTGAACTGTGGTGTTGGAGAAGACTCTTGAGAGTCCCTTGGACTGCAAGGAGATCCAACCAGTCCATTCTGAAGGAGATCAGCCCTGGGATTTCTTTGGAAGGAATGATGTAAAAGCTGAAACTCCAGTACTTTGGCCACCTCATGAGAAGAGTTGACTCATTGGAAAAGACTTTGATGCTGGGAGGGATTAGGGGCAGGAGTAGAAGGGAACGACAGAGGATGAGATGGCTGGATGGCATCACGGACTCGATGGACGTGAGTCTGAGTGAATTCTGGGAGTTGGTGATGGACACGGAGGCCTGGCGTGTTGGGATTCATAGGGTCGCAAAGAGTCAGACATGACTGAGCGACTGAACTGAACTCAACGGATACAGCTCAGGGAACTCTACTCAATACTTTGTAAAGGCCTATATGGGACAAGAATCAGAAATGTGTGAATATGTATATGCATAACAAATTCACTTTGCTGTACACCTGAAACTAACACAACATTGTAAATCAACTGTACTATAAACAATTTTTTTTAGAAAATAGGAAAAAATAGTAAATTCTATAGACTATATTGATCTTTGTCATAGGCAACACACATATGTTAAGATATAAGTAAAGATATATATAATCTCCCAAAATAATAATATGATATCATTTCCTATATGAGTTTTAATACAAATATTACTTATTCCTTGACAACCTACTATCTGTTATGCAGGTCAGGAACCAACAGTTAGAACTGGACAAGGAACAGCAGACTGGTTCCAAATAGAAAAAGGAGTACATCAAGGCTGTATATTGTCACCCTGCTTATTTAACTTATATGCAGAGTACTTCATGAGAAACGCTGATCTGGATGAAGCACAAGCTGGAATCAAGATAGCCAGGAGAAATAGTGTTAACCTCAGATATGCAGATGACACCATCCTTTACGGCAGAAAGTGAAGGAGAACTAAAAAGCCTCTTGATGAAAGTGAAAGAGGAGAGTGAAAAAGTTGGCTTAAAGCTCAACATTCAGAAAACGAAGATCATGGCATCTGGTCCCATCACTTCATGGCAAATTGATGGGGAAACAGTGGAAACAGTGAGAGACTGTGATTTTGGGGGGCTTTAAAATCACTGCAGATGGTGACTGCACCCATGAAACTAAAAGACACTTACTCCTTGGAAGGAATGTTATGACCAACCTAGACAGCATATTCAAAAGCAGAGACATTACTTTGCCAACAAAGGTCTGTCTAGTAAAGGCTATGGTTTTTCCAGTAGTCATGTATGGATGTGAGAGCTGGACTATAAAGAAAGCTAAGTGCCAAAGAGTTCATGCTTTTGAACTGTGGTTTTGGAAAAGACGCTTGAGAGTCTCTTGGACTGCAAGGAGATCCAACCAGTCCATCCTAAAGGAGATCAGTCCTGGGTATTCATTGGAAGGACTGATGTTAAAGCTGAAACTCCAATACTGTGGCCACCTGATGTGAAGAGCTGACTCATTGGAAAAGACCCTGATGCTGGGAAAGACTGAAGGCAGGAGGATAAGGGGATGACAGAGGATGAGATGGTTGGATGGCATCACCAACTCAATGGACAGGAGTTTGGGTAAACTCCAGGAGTTGGTGATAGACAGGAAAGCCTGGCATGCTGCAGTCCATGGGGCCACAAATAGTCAGACACAACTGAGCGACTGAACTGAACTGAACTGAATTGATGGATTCTATAAGTATTCAAAGAAAAACATAATCATACCCCTGAATTTTTTTTTATATTTATTTGTTATACTCCCTAGAAATAATATTAATCTCATACTTCATATAATATTATACCTATACATATAATCATACTTCTATCTTAGAATCATATCAATTGGCAAAGGAAAGTCAAACAATGTTGAGACAGGATATGATCAGAATAAAATACATATTGCCAGTTGTACCCTGTACAATGACAGTTGTCCAAACTGCTAGAAGCTAAAATTCAGCTCATGTACTTCACCAAAGCATGGGCATCAGTTTCATTTACCCAAAGGAGAACTGTTTTCACAAAGATTTAATATAGACATTTAATAGATGCCTTGTGTGGCATATCAGAAGTGATGGTGTTCTCTAAGTTTCCCTCCAGCTTTAAAACTCTAAAGAGGTTCCAAGGAGACAGACATGATCAGACATGAATATATTGGAACAAGCTTCATGCACCAAGTAGAACTCAAACTGGATCTTGATAATTAGTACAGAAAAGATTAGGCACAAAATTGCTAGTGAAAGAAAAATAAATTTTTAAGACACAACGTTGAGAATGTATGTACTGTATTTAAGGAAAAGAATTACTGCTAGGAATCTGTAAATCCACATTCAGGTAACTATATTCTCAATAAACAATTTTTCAATGCAGGGGTGAAATAGACTTTGAAGAATAAATTGAATTCTCCTGTGTGTAGATTAGGAGATAAGAAAGGAAACAGAAAAACCCTAGAAATTACTGAGAGTAAAATGTTGGACCATGCCCAGATAGCACCAAGCAACACAGGTGAGATGACTAAAGTAGCAGACAGCTAACATAAAGACTTTTGAAATTTTGCATCTTCAGAAATACAATTTCCTTTGCAGGTGATCAGTAGATCAATGTTTCTGTTGTGTAAAAAGAAATATACAGATCTTTCCATCTGCTAAGCCTCCACAGTTGCTGAAATGTTTTTGCCACTGATATTATGAAGAAATGGTTGCTCACATGCAAACAAATCAGCTATAATGGCATTGCTTGCTCAAACATAGCTGATCATTTACAAAAAAATTTATGAGCGTGTTGCCTACCGTGTTTGGCAACAATCCACAAAACTAATACCACTTTATGCCTCAAGGTTTTTGCTAATATAAATACATTTTTGAGGGTAGGAATAATTTGAGAAACCACAGTGTTCTGTAGCTCATCATTGGAAATTATAATTAGCACATCAGTAAATTACCTGTAGAATTTTATTTCCATGAACAAGAAAATAATGTTATCTCACTCAGTGCAGCAGGCTGATATGAATTATGACTTTCATAAAAATGAACCTTTATGATTATCCACCAAAGGTGTGAATCCATGACAGTGATGTTACTATTCCAGAAGCTCATTATTCTGAAGTACAGAATAATGTTCACAGAATATTTTCAAGTCCCTAAAATTGCTTGAACATAAGTATGTCCTGCTCCATTTCCTTCCCTCTGAGATCAGGGTGCTAAACATTTCATTTTTTCCCTTTGTTTAGTTGGTATCCTTAAATACTCCAAGAAAATCTCTTCAAATGTATTTACAGGAGATTACTATTGTATCATAACTTAATTTTCCTGATTAAAATTTCAAGAAGAAAGCTGGTTAAAAGGCTCATGATATGAAATGTGCCAGATAGATAGATATACAATTGTCATCTGCACAGTATTTACACACTACTTTAAATTTCAAAACAGCTTTTAAAATATAAAAAACATGCTTCTTTCTTCACTTTTCAGTGATAATTTTATCTTTTATCACTAAGTAGTTTACAGAAAAGAAATGTGGGTTTTTTCTGTTTTTCTGCTAAAAATTATTAAGGAGAGAATATGTCTCATCTGAGTGCTTTAAGTTACCCATTTAGAAATCTAAACATCACTGTGACTAATTGCTTTGCAAAAAAAAAAACAAACAAACAAAAAAAAAAAACATGAAATAATAGGATTAACATACTGAGGTGGGATTTTAGAAATAATCTAATCTTCAAAAACTGCCATGCTTAAGTCCATTCTACATGCATCAGAGCAAGTTCTTTACTCTGTGTTTGAATAACTTCATTCACAAAAAACTGATTACCTTTAATACAGTATGTTTTGTCTTTATAGATTTATGGCAGTGATTCTTTACATCCTCCGTAGATTTTATCTACTGTTCCATGCTCCATGGATGGAGTTTAGCCTCTAGCTGGCAGTTCTTGAACATTTACATCTAGATAAGGTTTAGGAAAGCAGAACTCTCTTTAGTAAGCCCTCTAGAGATTAAGTCCTGCTGGGCATACACACCGAGGAAACTAGAATTGAAAGAGACACATGTACCCCAATGTTCATCGCAGCACTGTTCATAATAGCCAGGACATGGAAACAACCTAGATGTCCATCAGCAGATGAATGGATAAGAAAGCTGTGGTACATATACACAATGGAGTATTACTCAGCCGTTAAAAAGAATTCATTTGAATCGGTTCTGATGAGATGGATGAAACTGGAGCCAATTATACAGAGTGAAGTAAGCCAGAAAGAAAAACACCAATACAGTATACTAACACATATATATGGAATTTAGGAAGATGGCAATGACGACCCTGTATGCAAGACAGGGAAAGAGACTCAGATGTGTATAACGGACTTTTGGACTCAGAGGGAGAGGGAGAGGGTAGGATGATTTGGGAGAATGACATTCTAACATGTATACTATCATGTGAATTGAATCGCCAGTCTATGTCTGATGCAGGATGCAGCATGCTTGGGGCTGGTGCATGGGGATGACCCAGAAAGATGTTATGGGGAGGGAGGTGGGAGGGGGGTTCATGTTTGGGAATGCATGTAAGAATTAAAGATTTTAAAATTTAAAAAATAAAAAACTAAAAAATAATAATAATAATAAAGTAAAAAAAATAAAAAAAATAAAAAAAAATAAAAATACTATTGTGACAATAAAGAACTAAACAAAAATCAAAAAAAAAAAAAAAGAAATGCAGCCTCCTAATCTAGGAGCTCTGCTACCTCCTGTGGCCTGCAACCAATCCTCTACTGGAAAGAGAAAATCTTATTCTTTCAGTTGCTGAAGGATCTTGGACAAGGTATTTCACATAGCTAAGCCTCCATTTCCCCATCCGTAAAATGGGGATTAGAATAACTATTTCATAAAGTTATTGTGAGGATTAGATGGGACAATGCTTTTAAGTGTTTAGTGTGTTTCCTAGAATACGGTAAGTACTCATTTGTTGTTGTCCAACTCTTTGCAACTCTGTGGACTACAGCATTCTAAGCTCCTCTGTCCTTCACCATCTCCTGGAGTTTGCTCAAACTCACGTCCATTGAGTCATATCCAACCATCTCATTCTCTGTCGCCCCCTTATCCTTTTGCCTTCAATATTTCCCAGCATCAGGGTCTTTTACAACGAGTCCACTCTTCACATAATGTGGCCAAAATATTGAAGCTTCAGCTTTAGTATCAGTTCTTCCAATGAATATTCAAGATTGATTCCCTTTAGGATGGACTGGTTTGATCTTGCAGTCCAAGGGATTCTCAAGAGTCTTCTCTAGCAGCACAATTTGGAAAGATCAAAACACTCATAAGCATTCAGTTCAGTTTTGTTCAGTCACTCAGTCGTGTCCAACTCCCTGCGACCCCATGAATCGCAGCATGCCAGGCCTCTCTATCCATCACCAACTCCCAGAGTTCACTCAGACTCATGTCCATCAAGTCAGTGATGCCATCCAGCCATCTCATCCTCTGTTGTCCCCTTCTCCTCCTGCCCCCAATCCCTCCCAGCATCAGAGTCTTTTCCAATGAGTCAACTCTTCACATGAGGTGGCCAAAGTACTGGAGTTTCAGCTTTAGCATCATTCCTTCCAAAGAATTCCCAGGGCTGGTCTCCTTCAGAATGGACTGGTTGGATCTCCTTGCAGTCCAAGGGACTCTCAAGAGTCTTCTCCAACACCACAGTTCAAAACATCAATTCTCATAAGCATTAGTTAATACTAATTCACCATCTCAGACAAATTTCTTCTTTCTCTAATATCCTCTCCTGGCTTAGAAAACACAAATATGTGTATAACGGCCAAGAATAAATATCCGTATATTTAGGATATAATACACAAAATTTTGTAAACAATGTCTGTCTGTAAATGTTAGCACATAAATGCAAATAAACACTTATCTGGCTTCAACAGCAGGTGGATTTAGGTAAGCAGAACACAGCTAAATGACTGGGATTGTGTCCATTTTACCAATACATTTTATAATATGCTGTCTATATTTTAATTGCAACACCTGCTGCTAATTTCTGAAAGGAAAATTTTTGGTTTATACTTTAATTAGATTAGCTGAATAAATATTGCCATGTAGTTACCCATTACATTTTCTAAAGCTATTTAGTGTTTCTGTAAAAATCTTTTCATTTTAAGAAATACAGTGGCAAAATTTAACTTAAAAATTCTATCAAGCATCCTACTAAATGCATGGTTAGCTAGCCTGCATGATGATATTAAAATAAAAATTATTGTCCTGCCCTAAAACCCAGGAGATCTTCAGGCAAGGAAGACAAATTAGAAAGCTTTTGCAATAATTATGAAAAGAATAGGGATGAATGAAGGAAGAATAAACTGAAGGAAAAAGGGAGATACTAATGAGAAAATGTTGCTAAGATAAATCAAGAGCTTTTGCAAACCAACTGGGTGTGGAGAATGGGGAAGAATGAGGAATAAAAATATTTTCCTTTTTTTCTAACTCAAAACCACTGAGTTGGTAAAGCTTGTCAAGTCTATCCCATGACAACTCTAAAATTAGAAGCAAAATAAGAATGTAATCCTCTTAAGTTAGATAAATCTGAGTTTAAGTCTCAGTTCCACCATTTGTGATCCACAGGACTGTGGGAAAACTTGTTAGTTTCCTTGAGATTGGATTTTGTAGACTGTGAAATAGTGATGATCCTGGAATTGGGTTATCTCTATCACTCAACTCAAATGAAAATATGCAAAAGACCCCTTAGGTTTTTTTAGTAAGATGGTATCAGAGGTAGGAAAGCAGATCACTGGAAAGCTTTGAGGCAGGTGGGTAGTTCAGATAATAATATATTATATTTAAGAAAGCAGCATGATAAGCAGGTGTCAATATCTCAAAGGCCATTTGGAAGTAGCCTTGGTCCTCAGATAAACAGTTGAGCTAAACACAGAAACAAAAATACAAAAGCAAACAGACAAATGAAAGATTTAAGAATCATCTATGCAACTCTGATGTCTGAAGCTATGAGAATGTATGAGAAGGTCAAGAAGTTTAAAGTATTTGCCTTATTTTTTAAAAGGAGAATAATGCAGTGACTATTTCATCACTTATAAACTCTTTCATTCACTAACTAATTTAAAAAAATTTGAACACATACTATATGCTAAATACAGAGCTAAGCCCTGCCTTCACAAACATGACTGGGGCAAATTCTTTTCCCTCAAGAAGCTCATCTAAAAAAAAAACAAAGAAAGAAAAGTTTGTTGCATGCAAGAAAATATAAATATGTAAAATGTGCCAATATTTTTGAAGTATAGTTGATTTACAATGTTTTGTTAATTTCTGCTGCACAGCAAATTGATTCAGCTATACATATGTAGGCATTCTTTTTTTATATATTCTTTTCCATTATGGTTTATCATAGGATACTAAATACAGTTCTCTCTGCTATACAGTAAGACCTTGTTGTCTATCCAAGAAGTCCATCTTTTAAAGGTAGAATCACACTTGAACACAAATATTTTTAATTTCATAGCAGGTAATAGGGCATTGAGTCTCTGCTCCTGAAATTTTCTTAGGGGCAAGGGAGATCATCAAGAAAGGCTCACAGAGCTAAGCTTACGCTTAAAGAATTGAGGAATAAATAATCTGCTAACAAGGTAAAAAGCATTCACAGGAGGTGAATTAATTCCTGCACTTACATACACACAGAGGCATAAAAGCCCATGAGGTGTCCACGAAAGAGCAAACCATGGCCAATGGCTGGAGTCCAGGGATGGTGAAGGAGAAAATTAGAGACAGGGAAAGGAAAGATCATGAATTGCAGATTCTTAAGGAATTTGGTTGCTCTTTCTCTGTAGATGATGAGAAGCCATTAAAGGACAGAGCATCCAGAAAGCTGGATACAAATAAATTAAATTTTGTATTTTAAATCAAATGATTACTGTCACCAAAATTCACCATGGCAACAAATAGTTTCATGTTGTGAAAAAAATAGCTGAAATTATTTTGACAACTAATGAAATATTTTGTGTGTTAAAGAAAAAAAGTCCTAAGAGTCTATGGCAGATGGCAAAAAAAAATGGCCTTTCAGTGGCTCCCATCAGAAAGGAAAATCTATTCTTCCCTTCTGAAATCTGGAATGACCTTGTTATTTTGCATGAGCCGTTAGAATGTGGAGGAAACAATTTCATGTGAATGCTAAGCCGGTCCATTTTACCCACTCCACCTTCTCTTGGAACCCTATTACCACTGTAAAAGAAAGTCCAGGTTGGCCTGCTGGAGGGCAAGAGATGTATGGGGCAGACATGAGCTGAAGCTTAAACAATTATCCTCCCGTTCACCTGGCTGCTGACCACAGTAATATGGATGAATCCAGCCGAGACCAAACAACCCAGATAGACCTAGCCAAAACTGCTGTTCCAAGAATCAAGGACAAAATAAAGGACATTATTTTAAGCCACTAAATCTTAAAAGCAATTTGTTACACAACAAAGAAAACTGAGACACAGCAAATGGAATGTTTTCATTTATTGTTCTTTCTATAACAAATGTGAGCCACACCATTTGGTAGTCAATCATTCATGTTCAGTTAGCTATTCATATACACAGTGTAATAAAATTAATTAAGTTAGATTCCAGTCATTTGACATTATATCATTCAAACAAGGTCTGGGGCTATTTTGGTTTGGCCTAAGAAAAAGGTTTTGCTAGAGCCAATGAATAATATATACAGGACTTGAGAGGGAGAATTTATCCTACTTACTAAAATAAATTGTTTTCAAGTACTTAGAATTTTTATTAACACAAAATAACAGAAAAACTAATGGACTAAGTCAAATCATTCTTAACTTCACAACAGTTCATTAGCTTAGAATGTTGCAATTTATACAATAAAGCAGTAGAATTGCAGTTGAATATTTTGCTTTTCTTACTTTGTTGACTCAAGTGGCTTTTCCTCTTATCTGGTATTACATTAGTGAAATGTTTCTGATATTTGCCAATCAATAATTCTACTGATGAGTAGGCATGTACATATTTCACATTTGTGATAACCCATCTATATACCCAAAAATCTTAAGTCTGTCTCCTTATTTGTGTCTTAGTCCCTTGCATTTTTAAGACAAATACGCCAATGATTGCCTCTCAAAATCAAGCCCACGAGTTGAGTTCACCATTCTACGACCATATTATTTCATCTAACTTATTAAGAAGGAAAATATTCTGGTCAAATTATGGACTGTGAAATCTAGATTAAGAGGAAAGTAAATATAGGAGGGAGACTTTTTGAATATGTGGCCTTTAAACATGACATTTCGTAACATAGAGTGGTTTTTATTGTTTTAAATATTTCATACCTTCTTACAGCATACAGCAATATCTGAAAATTCCTATTTTGCTATACCTTCTACTATGCCAGAAAAAAACATTGTTAAAAGTATTGTCAATTCCTCAAGCAAAATCTGATACTATATTATTTAATTTGCACTTATTTTATTATAAGTGAGGTTGAATATATTTTCATTTGTTGTTGTTCAGTTGCTAAGTTGTGTCCAACTCTATATAACTCTATGGACTGCAGCACGCCAGGCTTCCCTGTCCTTCACTATCCTCTGGCGTTTACTCAAGCTTACATCCACTGAGTCAGTGATGCTATCTAACCACCTCATCGTCTGCCGCCCTCTTCTCCTCTTGCCTTCAATCTTTCCCAATATCAGGGTCTTTTCCAATGAGTCAGCTCTTCATCTCAGGTGTCCAAAGTATAGGGGCTTCAACTTTAGCATCCAACTTTTAGTCCTTCCAATGAAATTTTTCTTGTCAATTTCCTAGTCACATACTTTTTTATATAAAATAATATTTTTTTGCTAAAAATTGCTAACCACTATCTGAACCTTCAGTGATTTGAAGTCTTTTTGCAAGGGTCTTTCCTCAGTGTTGATGGGTGTTGAGTGATCAAGCGGCAGAAGGCTGGGGTGGATGTAACAATTTCTTTTCTTTTTTTTTTAATTGAAGTACATTGATACACAATGTTGTGTTAATTTCAGGTTTTCAGCAAGGTAAATATCAAAAGGCACATGAAAAGGTGTTCAACATCATTAATTATTAGAGAAATGCACATCAAAACTACAATGGGGTGTCACCTCACACTGGTCAGAATGTCATCAAAAAATTCTACCAACTATAAATGCTGGACAGAGTGTGGTAGGAATTAAGATTCTAAAGGAAATAGTAGGGGGGAGGCCAGGCAGAAAAGGGCAGAGGAAGCAGTTAGTCCATTTCCCAATAAAAATTTACAAAAGAGATAAGGGACAAAGCAATGATTCTCAAAGTATGGGTGCCTGAACCAACAGCAGCAGTCATATTCCTGAGAACTTGTTAGGAATGCAAAACCTCCAGCCCTGCCTCAGAACTACTGAATCAGAAACTCTGGAGTAAAGCCTGAAATCTGTGTTCAACCCACCCTCCAGGTGACTAAAGTACACTCAGATTTAAGGACAAGTAGTCTTAAGAACCATGTCTCACCTGTATAAATAAACAAATTACATATTATTTCCAGGTTGTTCCAGTTTGTCTCATCTCTCTTGGTATGCAACCCTATCTTGCTCACCATCATTATATGACAGTAAAGCTTCTTAGAGGAAGTACTCTAAAATTTCCTTTAAAAATAGAAATACTTATGTTCCTGCTTAGAAGGTCAATCAGTTTTTAATATTGGACTTCCTGAGCCTGCTCAGAAATCAAAACTTTAAAAGAGGACTTTTTTTTCACTTCCAGATAATTACCTGCAGTCTCTTCCAGAAGATTATTCATTCATTCACTCATTTGTTCATTCACACTTGTACCATGTGCCAGGGCATTACCTGCCACTGGGATATGAAACTTAGCCAACAGATATGAACAATGCCCTCCCAGAAGTTAAGACTCTAGAAAGAAAGATTGATATATATCAGAAAGTCGCACATTCTAACCTATGCTAGATGTTATGATGGAAAAGTATAGGAAGCTATTTGAGAAAGGGGATGTAATTCCTGAATCCAGGGAAATGTTCCCCAAACAAGTAACAGACGGAGGACAATACCAAGACTGTTCTCTAGATGCCTGTCCATCTCCTCAAAGAATAACCACACACTCTTCTGGGGAAAGTCAGGGTTGGCAAGAAAAAAAATTCAGCTATTTTTCTCTTCCTTTGGGATAAACATGAAAAACATACCTTACCATGGTACTTATTCTTTCTGTCTGATTATTTTCAGAATTATTATTATTAAAGCTCAACATTCAGAAAACGAAGATCATGGCATCTGGTCCCATCACTTCATGGGAAATGGATGGGGAAACAGTGGAAACAGTGTCAGACTTTATTTTTTGGGGCTCCAAAATCACTGCAGGTGGTGACTGCAGCCATGAAATTCAAAGACACTTACTCCTTGGAAGAAAAGTTATGACCAAACTAGATAGCATATTCAAAAGCAGAGACATTACTTTGCCAACAAAGGTCTGTCTAGTCAAGGCTATGGTTTTTCCTGTGGTCATGTATGGATGTGAGAGTTGGACTGTGAAGAAAGCTGAGCGCCGAAGAATTGATGCATTTGAACTGTGGTGTTGGAGAAGACTCTTGAGAGTCCCTTGGACTGCAAGGAGATCCAACCAGTCCATTCTGAAGGAGATCAGCCCTGGGATTTCTTTGGAAGGAATGATGCTAAAGCTGAAACTCCAGTACTTTGGCCACCTCATGTGAAGAGTTGACTCATTGGAAAAGACTTTTATGTTGGGAGGGATTAGGGGCAGGAGAAGAAGGGGACGACAGAGGATGAGATGGCTGGATGGCATCACTGACTCGATAGTCGTGAATCTGAGTGAACTCTGGGAGTTGGTGATGTACAGGGAGGCCTGGCGTGTTGTGATTCATGGGGTCGCAAAGAGTCGGACACGACTGAGCGACTGAACTGAACTGAACAGGTATCAGCTCATCTGTTTTGAATAAAAGGTGAATACGTAGTTATATCAACCTTCATTTATTTTAAAGATCAAGATGTAAACTGGATTTTCAATTGAGTGGAAATGTGGCAGATATGATTTAAAACTTTGTTTCCATCAAATAAGAAGTGTAAGTATAGTAATAAGAAATATCCATCAAAACTAAGTTCAAATAGTTTAGTATACTCCAGAATAGAAGCCGTCAAGACAAAACTTTGTCACCATATCCAAGGAACTGAAAAAAGAAAGAAAGACCCCTAGGTTAAGAGCCAGAAATAGTAGCAGGCAGTGAAGCTGGTCAGATCGATGAAGTCCAACAAGATAGGTTAAAGGAAAAAGAACTCCAAATTGTCGCATAACAAGTAAATAGAACAAAATCACATTTTTATACTCAGTTCCAGCATTCAGCTGAAGATAGAAATATCAAAGTATCTACAGAGAAAGATCAGCATAAGGATAAGAAAATGTTTTCTACTAATCAAAATAATAGCATTATTTTTAGAGACAAAGGAGGGCTTTTTACCAGAGGAAAAAGAGTAGCATCACTCTCCCTGGAAAAAATGCAGATAGAAAGTAAGACTAATCTTATGATCAGGCAAAATAGAGTGCAGCTTCCACAGCGAGATATATTTTTCTGTTTCTTGTATGGCGATAGCTTTTTATATATTTTTTTGATGCTTCTGTTTTAATCTTCAAATCGCTAGTGCATTTCACGTGGTTCCAAAACAAAACAAACAAACAAAAATTTAAAGAAATTAATTAAAGAAAAAAGTCTCCCTCCTACAACTGTCCTCTGTCTGCTCATCACTCCTCCCCCACGCTTTCCTCGCCAGTACCAACATTATCACTGTGATGTGTGTATCCTTCCAAAATTCCTTCAGGTGTAAAAAAATAGGCATTTTTTCTATATTTTCTACCATTTTTATATCAGGTCAACATGCTGCACTTCATGTTCAGTGTCTTATGCTTTTTACTTAAGGTATCTGAACAATCATTATGTGATATCACAGTTTCTTTTTATATTTTACAGTTGCACATCATTGCATTGTATTTGGAAGACTATAATTTATAACTAGTATCCACTTAGTATATATCTAGGTTGTTTCTAATCTTTTCCAAATACAAGTAATTCTCCAATGAATGGTCTTGTTTGTGAATCATATTATATGTGTGCAAGTATATTAGAGCAATAAAGCCCCAGAAACCAAATGGATGTGTCAATTTCTATTTGTCTTTGCAATTTTGGTGAGTGAGTGAGTGATAGTCACTCAGTTGTGTCCTACTCTTTGTGACCTCATGGACTGTAGCCCACCAGGCTCCTCTGTCCATGGAATTCTCCTGGCAAGAGTACTAGAATGGGTTGCCATTTCCTTTTCCAGAGGATCTTCCTAACCCAGGGATCAAACCCAGATCTCCTGCATTGAAGACAGATTCTTTACCATCTGAGCCACCAGGGAAGCCAAGGCAATTTTGTTAGGTATTAGCAAATTGCCCTCCATGAAGACAGTGCCAATTAAAGCTCCTACCAGAAATTTACGAGAGCCTGTGCCCTAGAGCCTGACCCTTGAGTAAATCAAATCTTTTTTATTTTTTTTTCTTTGAATTAATGAAAAATAGACATTAAATAAGCTTTCATAGGGCTTCCCTAGTGGCTCAGATGGTTAAGCGTCTATCTACAATGAGGGAGACCTGGGTTCGATCCCTGGGTTGGGAAGATCCCCTGGAGAAGGAAATGGCAATCCACTTCAATACTGTTGCCTGGAAAATCCCATGGACAGAGGAGCCTGGTAGGCTACAGTCCATGGGGTCGCAAAGAGTCGAATACGACTAACCGACTTCATTTCACTTCACTTCAAGCTTTTATAATGAGTGAGACGGAGACTCTTCCCACATGTTAAAGAGATATTCGGCATTATCTTTGTGAACTATTTATATGTACTTTTCTCTGTAAAGTTATTGGAAAGTTTGATGCTTAAAAATTTGAACAGTTTAGCATGATCAGCCATCAATGAGAAAGGATGCCAGTCTAATTAGAATGGATGTCAGGTGTAAACACCTGGAATGCCTGTGGGATCATGTTCCAAAGGAAAATTAACCCTGATTGATGGTGTTTTTCTAAGTGCTTTCAGTATACAAGAAAATAGGAAACTAACTTTGTTATTTATCTTCTAAATTTACTTATGCTATTTTTTGGAGAGCAATCCAAATGCTTTTAATTTTAGACCATTATACCATCCACGTTTTTAATTAGAAAGAGTATTCCACTCCAAGAATTTGAGCAAATTCTTTTATTTTTTTGAGTACATATGACTTCATATTTTCACGCTTAAACTTTTGAAATATTTGGATGTTTTCCTAGTATTCATTATGAGATATAAATATAAATCTATCCTTAATTTTTCCAGATACTTACTTAGTTGTGCAACTCTATTGATTAACCCTTTTTCCCCCACTGACTTGAAAACAACCTTTCCACCATATGAAAGTGAAAGTGAAGTCACTCAGTCATGTCCGACTCTTTGTGACCCCGTGGAGTGTAGCCTACCAGGCTCCTCCGTCCATGGGATTCTCCAGGCAAGGATACTGGAGTGGGTTGCCATTTCCTTCTAAATTCTCATATTAGTTTGGACTTATTTCTATACTTTCTATTTAATTTCTCTAATCTGTATAAATCTTATGTACTAGTACCACACTACTTTAATTAGTAAACCTTTTCATTATACTTTAAACCATTTAAATTTTCTTTACCCACATTAAGAAAAAAATAGTCAAAACTCCATTATTTTTGTTTGCATTGCATGAGAATATCCTTGCCCATTTTTCCCAAGTTTTCTGAATTATTTTAATTATTTTACTCATTGACTTTGGTTTCAATCTGGAGCTAGGTTTTCTTTCATATGTTCCTATTTGAAAACCTATTTCTGTTGGCTGGTGGATTATTGCAGCAGTCCATGTGCACATGTCCATAAACATTGCCGGGACAGAAATATCTGCTCATCACTGGATGAGCACCCTTAGAAAACCTCTCTTTTAGGTTTGGGATATTACCTTCCATCTCTCCTTCCTGAGCATCTCTGCCCCATTCTCTATAGTTCTTCCTCAGAGATAACAATACATTAAGTGATGAGCTGGATACGAATACTTCTAAAATCTATGTAATGTGTACCTTGGTTGAATTATGAAGTAGATTTTTGTGTAGCTTATGAAACCATATTTAGTTCCACATGTTCACTTAACCTTTCTAATTCTGGCCTCAAGCCTATAGTCTTGGATTTCTACTTACCTTGGAGATAGATTGGGCTTCCCTGATGGCTCAGATGGTAAAGAATCTGCCTGTAATGCAGTAGATCCAGGTTTAATCCCTGGGTTGGGAAGACGATTGAACATCCTGCTTTCCAATATAGACAAAATAAAATTCAAAAACCCTTTATTATTCTCAAAAAATAATCCAGCAAATTGACAATTACTGTCCCATTACTTATTTAATTCCCTTTACCCAGAACGCTATATTCATGTCAGAGAACTTATTCTTCCTTTAAGTTGCATCTTCAATTTGAAACTTTTTCTTGCCCTCCCTTCAGTCAAGTACGTTCTCATTCTCCAGAACAAAATTCATCTAGGAAATACCACTGATTTTTATACTTAGAAAATTCCTCCCTGTGTTGTGAATCACTTCCATATGTGAACATATTTTTTTTTTTCACAAAGTGAAGTTATCTCAGGAAAATGGAATTTCCTTAAATTCCTATAGACACATAGTTGCCAACGCTATTCAAAGAGAATAGACCTCATTAAAAGTTTGCTTATGGTTTTTAGCACCTTAGTGTAAATTGCCTTTTCAGTTAACTGGTTTTAGTGCAGGGAGGAAATGAAAAGCAAGAGTTGGAGGAGCAGTAATTTTGAAATAAACCAGAAAGTTAGTGGTGAGCAGAAACCCCATGAGATCCGGACACAGGGAGGAGGAAGAAAGGGAAACAGAAGAGCGAATAAAGAATCGCAGAAGAGTGAAGACGACCCACTTTGTTTAATTCACATTTTTAATGAAGCAATCCCCTTCTCCGAGTTCAGAACTGTAAACTATAGCACACTTGATAAGCCTGTGCACTAAGTATTTTTCCTAAGATCTCATTTTAAAACACTTCAAATATGCAGCAAATGAAAGAATTTTAATATAAAAACCATATACTCACTTCCTAGATTGTGCCATTGATATTTTAGGCTTTTCAAACCACATATCTACTTATCTATCCATCCAACAATCTCTCTCTGTTTTTGAAAGTAAATCTCAGAATCTGTGTAGTGCAGCTTAAGCACTTCAGAATGTGCATTATAAAGAGTTTAATTTTTAAATAATTTCTTTTCTTTAAGTGTAAAATGTATATATACCATTGCTGCCACTTAGTCGCTCAGTTGTGTTCAGCCCTCTGTGAACCCATGAACTGTAGCCTGCCAGGCTCCTCTATCCATGGGATTTCCCAGACAAGAATGCCAGAGCAGGTTGCCATTTCCTCCTCCAAGGGATCTTCCTGATTCAGGGATCGAACATCAGAGATGCAGACGTCTCCTGCATCTCCTGTGCTGGCAGGCAGATTCTTTAACACTGGTGCCACTGGGAAACCATAAGATTCCCTTATCTGACAGCTAAACTAGAACAGCTCCCTGCTTATCTCCAGAGATGCTTAGATGTCTGGTACCAAGATAAAAACAAATGAGTTAACCAAAGATTTATAATGTATTCCTTAAATCTCAAACCTAAAACTTTATACCCAAAACTAGCTTGCTCAAAGATTATTTACATCTGGGGAAATGGATTAACCATTCTGGCATGGAGATACAACTAGAGCACAAAAGAGTCTACTGGAGATTTTTCCTCGTGGTGACTGAAACTAAGACTCCTCACTCACAAATCCATGGCTCATCATCCACAGAACAAATGCACTCTGTGAGAATAAAAATGACTCCTGGGAAGCTGAGTCCAGGAGTCTCTCTGGCCCCGCATGCTTCCCTGTACTCAGAACATGCTGTGCCATTTCCTGTACCATGGTTAAACCCCTATGTGAGTATGCTCTTTGAAGTACTGTAAACATTTTCCTTCAATCTTGTGAAATTGTAACAGTTACATACAATGCAATACATAAAATGCAAGTTTTGAAAAACAGGAATACATCTGTGTAACCCAAACACCTATCAAGACATAAAATATTCTTTTTAATCCCGGAATGTTCCTTCCTTCCTGCCCCTTCCTAGTCAATCCCCGGACTCCCCTGAGGGGCTCCTGTTCTATTTGTTTGCTTCTTTTTCAGGGTAAGTGCATGTTTAGTTTTATAAGAAATTGCCAATACTTCCCCAAAGTGGCTGCTGCATTTTACATTCTCATCAATAACATGGATATTTCAGGTACTCTGCATCCTTGCCAACATTTGATGTTCTGTCTTTTCAATTTTAGCCACTCAAGTAAATGTATAGTGGTGTCTTATTTATATTCTAATTTTTATTTCCTGATGACTAATGGTATTGAGCAGTTTTACATATGCTTAGTGAACATTTGTACATTTCCTTTTATGAAAGTGAAAGTGAAAATGAAGTCGCTCAGTCATGTCCGACTCTTTGCAACCCCATGGACTGTAGCCTACCAGGCTCCTCCCTCCATGGGATTCTCCAGGCAAGAGTACTGGAGTGGGTTGCTATTTTCCTTCTCCAGGGGATCTTCCCAACCCAGGGATCGAACTCGGGTCTCCCGCATTCCAGACAGAAGCTTTAACCTCTGAGCCACCAGACATTTTTATGAAGTACCTGTTAAAATACTTTGCCCATTTTTAATTGGATTATTTGTCTTTTCATTATTGAGTTGTGGGCATTCATCATATATTCTGGGTACTAGTCCTTTAGCAGTTTCTTATTCACAAATATTATCACTGAGGCTGTAACTTGCCTATTTATTTGTTTTATTAAAGATGTCTTTTAATGAACAGAGGTGTTCAATTTTTTTAAGTCTAGTTTATCAATGCAATCTGCAGAATCATGAAAAGTAATAAAACATTGTTGTTTTAAACCATTATAGTCTTGACAGAAGTTTAATGTCAGTAGAAGATAAAAAATACTAGCCCGTGTCCGCAGTCTAAAAGTGAAAAAAGAGTTTTAAGCTGAACTCAGTCTTGAGCATGCCCTGAAAATGCTCTGGACAGCTATGACACTGAATGTTTCTTTTCTAGAATAAATGTGGATCATGACTGTCTAAGACATTCCCCCACCCATGCATGAATATTTAAGAATCCAAATCTTCTATGTATTATGCCAAGACTGACACAGAAAATCTTAGAACATCACAAGAACAGGGCTCCACGTTATAATTTTGATTCCTCCTTTTCAGTGCTGGCTCTTGTTAATTTGCTTGACAAAGCCAACACCACCTCTTCACTATGAAACATCAGTTGACAAAAATTACATGAACCACAGAAAAACTGAGACTGGCATTATATAATTATGGTTGTCCTGGCTACAATGTAAAACAAACAATTAAAAAGATTGTAAGAGTGTCTTTTCTCATTCACACCAGGGGATAATACTTAATGATATGATAGACTCTTACTGAAGGTATTAACTAACAACAATGGGGGCTGCGATCTTTTTTCTTGAGAGGACAATTACCAACAATAAAACTGCATTTGACTCATATTTTAATACAGAGATTAACATGATGAAAAACATTTTGTGTGTAAATTTTATCATTCTTTCAGAACTCCAAGTCTTTTAGAAAGTAGAAATTAAAAAAACCTTAGCAGAATGGCAATCTAAATTTGTGGAAAAGAAGGGAAAGTTTTAATACTTTTCTCTAGAATTCAAAATCATAAAAATGTACAAAGTATGAAATGATTATATTATGATGAGGATAAATTGTTTTATATTGGGTCCTTTAAAGCTTGGTTTTTATTCTGAAAAGTTATGCTAGGATCCACATCCATTCATTCAATTAACGAATATTTAGTAGATATCAACTACTATATTGCCAGGTATTGCTGAAAGCTCTGAAAAATCCCCTACTCTCATGAAGGGATCATACAACTAGATAGTTATAGCCTCAATGGTACAGATGAATCTATCTGGAAAGCAGAAATAGAAACACAGACATAGAAAAAAAATGTATGGGTACCAAGTGGGGAAGAAGAGGTGGGATGAATTGGGAGATCAGGACTGACATATATACATGACTATGGATAAAATAGATGACTAATGAGAACCTACTGTATAGCCCAAGGGACTCTATTCAGTATTCTGTGGTGACCTAAGTGGGAAGAAAATCCAAAAAAGAGGGGATATATTATATATGGCTGACTCACTTTGCTGTACAGCAGAAACTAACATACAACATTGTCAAGCAATTCTATTCCAATAAAAAAAATTTTTTTAAAGCACATGAGGTCACATTCTAAATAGGTGTGGATACAGAAGAAAGAGTTGAGGAAAACAGAGAAAGAACTATAAAAGAAACTAAGAATCAAAGCTGGAGAGGTTGCTGATAAACCGGAAAAATGATGTCCTACAAAGCAAGAAATGAGTGTGTGCCAGGAAAGAAGGAGAAAGTAGTTAACCATGCTAAATGTTGCTGATAATTTAAGTAAGATGAGGACTAAGAAATAGCCATGGGATTTGTCCATCTAAAAGTCACTGGTGACAGGAACAATTCTGATGGCATGACAGGGGAAAACACACAGAAGATAGGATTAGAGTCAGCAAATGCAGACAATTCTTTTAGACTTTGGAGTAAAAGGAAACTGAGCAATGGAGATGGCATCTGTAGAGAATAAAATGGGTCGAGAGAAGAATTTTTTATATAAAAATTACAGCATGATTGTAAGCAGATGGAAATGACATAATGGAGAGAAAAAATTGGTGGCATATCTAAGAAGAACCTGATAATAAAAGGTATCAGGAACCATATCTTTAAATACAACTGCATTTGCGTCCCTGTGTCCTATCTTCTGTTCGCAGATGGGTTGGTAGAAAATTATCTGCCTACCAATGCAGGAGATGTGGGTTCTACCCCTGGGTCAAGAAGATCCCCTGGTGGAAGAAATGGCAACCCACTCCAGTATACTTGCCTAGAAAATTCCAATAAACAGGGAAGCCTCATGGACTATAGTCCATGTGGTCACAGAAGAGTCCAAGGCAACTAAACATGAATTAGCACATTCTATTTTCAGAGCAGTTCTTTGCTTTGCATCCTGCTGCGCCTTTTGGGAAACCACTTCCAAAGCCTGGTTATTTACCTCTAGCTCCTGATCTCTGGCTCTATAGTCCTGTTCTCTTGCCTCAGTAAAACATGTCCCCAT
The DNA here is from genome assembly GCF_016772045.2 of Ovis aries. NCBI lineage: Eukaryota > Metazoa > Chordata > Mammalia > Artiodactyla > Bovidae > Ovis > Ovis aries. Next base: position 66,736,367 of record NC_056061.1, read on the forward strand.
TCATCGTGAAACAATTCTAGAATATTTTCTCATTACTTTCTAAGTGTGTTCTACTCTTATCCGTGAATCCAAACAGACTTAAGTAGGATATTATATAGGAGATATATAACTGTGGGTACAAGAAGAAGTGACCACCCTCACAAGGAATGATTTCTCCATATTATCACCACTCTAGCCTTAATTTTCTAACATATTTCTCCTCTTAAAAAACAAAAAACTAACAACTTTTCTTAATGCAAAAGGAGCAGGCCTTCACTGTGAAAAAGAGATACTACAGAAATACAGAAGGTAATAGAGAAAGATTTCTCGAATTTTAAACACTCAACCTTTTGGATTCATTTTTCTATTACTATGCTGATTGTTTAGCAAACAAGAAATCACACATAACATTTGCACTTAAAATGATGCAACCACTATTGTTTTTCCCTTTTTTCTCAGCTTTGATGTTTTTTCTTTAAAAAAAAAAAACTTTTTATTTTACATTGGAGTCGGGTTTCCCTGGTGGCTCAGCTGGTAAAGAAAATGCCTGCTAATGCAGGAGACATAGGTTCAATCCCTGGGTTGGGAAGATCCCCTGGAAGAGGAAATGGCACCCACTCCAGTATTCTTGTCTGAAAATTCCCATGGACAGAGGAGTCTGGTGGGCTATAGTCCATAAGATTGCAAGGAGTCAGACAAGACTGAACAACTGAGCACATAGAGTTGATTGACAATATGGTGTTAGTTTCATGTGTACAGCAAAGTTATTTACTTATGTATACATATATATAGCTATATGGCATATATGTAGTATACATTGATCAGAGTTCCCTGTGCTATACAGTAGGCCCTTGTTGACTATCTGTTTTATATATGTACGGTTATCTGTTAATCCCAGAGTCCTAATTTACCTGCTCTTAGTGTATAGTGTTGTGGTTTAGTTGCTAAGTCCTACCCTACTCTTGTGTGACACCTGAATTGTAGCCTGCCAGGCTCCTCTCTCCATAGGATTTCCCAGTCAAGAATACTGGAGTGGGTTGCCTTTTCCTTCTCCAGGGGATCTTTCTGACCCAGGGACTAGACCCACGTCTTCCGCATTACAAGCCAGTTCTTTACCACCAGCCACCATAGTGTACATACTCACAAATTTAAAAAAATTTTCCAGGTAAAAGTCTGTGTGAACATAGATTCTGTTTCTAAAATACTTGTTTTGGAGTTTTTACCTCCACTTGCACTAATAGTTGTACAGTGATTGTTAATGTTCCACATCTTTTGTAATTTGCTGAAAATAATGCATAATACTTACTATTTTCCTGGGCTTCCCCGGTGGCTCAGCAGTAATCTACCTGCAATGCACGAGTTGCAGGGAACTCGGGTTCAATCCCTGGTTTGGGAAAATCCCCTGGAGAAGGGCTTGGCAACCCATCCCAGTGTTCTTGCCTGGAGAATCCTTGGACAGACGAGCCTGGCAGAGTATAATTTGTAGGGTCACAGAGTCAGACAAGACTGAAGCGACTTAGCACCCACACAAGATTTTCCTACTAGCTATTAGTAAAAGTAATCTCTTTCAAATGTTAATCATTTGTCTTTCTGTTTGGTGACTAGTCCCTGGGTCTCACTGAATTATCTACAGCTTACTTTAGCGAATTTTCCCCTCTTTCAAGTGGTTTAATGTGTTTGTAAACTAATAAAACTAACACTCTATCACATTTTATTTCAAGTATACTTTAATATATTTTTTTCATTTAACTCAGTTTTTTGCTTGTTTGTTTTCTTTGTACATTATTGACTTGAAAGCTTTGACATACAGTGAGATGCATTGGTCATTTTTAGGTGCTTGATTTTATTCAGATTCATACAATTTGTCTTCATTCACAAATCAGATAACTACTCACCTATATTTCCTGTTCTTTTTTAGCTTCATTTTCTGCTTAACTCTTTGGTCCTTTATAATTTATTTTGATGAACTAGGATAACATAAAATCAAAATGGAGTTTTTAAACTGGTTCATCAATACACTCAGGAGTGCACTTTGACTAATCTATCTCTTTCACCTGAATCATCAGGATTCGTTTGTCATGCACTGCATAACAGACACTGATTCTGTGATAGCTATTCTATTATATTGATCTGCCAGTCTATTTTTCACCCACTAATTACTATAGTTTAATCATTTAAATTACACCTTTAATTATTCTAGTCTTATAGAAAGTTTTATTATCTTGTAGGGCTGAAAGTGAAAGTGAAAGTCTCTCAGTGTGTCTGACTCTTTGCGACCACATGGACTATACAGTCCAGGGAATTCTTCAGACCAGAATACTGGAGTGGGTAGCCTTTTCCTTCTCCACAGGATCTTCCCAAACCCAGGTCTCCTGCATTGCGGGCAGATGCTTTACCAGCCGAGCCACAAGGGAAGTCCGTCTTATAGGGCTGCTGCTGCTGCTGCTGCTGCTGCTAAGTCGCTTCAGTCGTGTTCAACTCTGTGCGACCCCAGAGACGGCAGCCCACCAGGCTCCCCAATCCCTGGGATTCTCCAGGCAAGAACACTGGAGTGGGTTGCCATATCCTTCTCCAATGCATGAAAGTGAAAAGTGAAAGTGAAGTCGCTCAGTCATCTCCGACTGCTAGCCGCCCCATGGCCTGCAGCCCACCAGGCTCCTCCGTCCATGGGATTTGCTAGGCAAGAGTACTGGAGTCGGGTGCCATTGCCTTCTCCGCTTGTAGGGCTAGTCCCTCGTTATTATCCTTGCTTACAGAAGTTTCAAGACATTTCACGTCTGCTTGTTCTTTAAGGTAAAAATGAAGTCCCCATTTTTGCTGTAGTTTGGTACAGCAGTGACTAAGAACACTAACTCCAAATCTCGTCTGTACAGGTTAAAAACCCCACCTTTATAACATCTAACTCCATAATCTTGCCCAAGTTATAGGAACTCACTAGGTCTCAGTTTTACATCTGTAACATGGGTATAATAAAAGAACATACCTCTTAGAGCTGTTGTGATGAAGGAGTGAATGATTAAATTTATATAAGGTACTTAAAATAGCACCTGGCAACATAATATAGAATAGTATATAGAAGTATCTTATTATTATTATTTAGCAACAAGATTTTTGGAAGCTTTACATGCCTTCTATCATTGAATCCTTTCTTGGATCTGTCTCTCAGGATTCTCTCCATATGATTTAATGACCTTGTGAAAACTAATTAAGTGAAAATGATTTCATGTTTAGGGGAAAGAACTAAGACATTTTTCCATTCCTATTTAAATTATTTCCAAAGGCATTGCTTCACGTCAGGGTTACTGATCCTCTTGACTTTCCAATCAACAGGATGAGAAGAAAAAGGATAAATGCTATATGAATATGTACATTGAAAATCATTCCTAATTCATTTTTATTAAAACACTGTATTATCTTATGTCTTTTTTACTATTTCATACAGTCTGTAAGATAGAAGTTTAGGACTTATTCTTTGCCTATAGTTTGATGGAGTTGGGGTTTTAACTTCGTCATGTTACAGTTTGTTCCAACTGTACACCTATATGTAGATGATATGATTTTAGTTGGTCCTTTCTGATTCAGGCCTATATGTACTACATTGAGAGAGAGAGAGAGCAGGTTTATCAAAAGAGAAAAATTGAAAATTCTAGAGACTCTGACTTTTATATTAGCACTTTTAATAAGCTCCATCCCAAACCCTCTTCCCATGACAGGATACAGTTGGTTCCAAAGAGCATGTTGAGGAAAATGGCCAAAGGAGGGACACAAATAAAAGCATCTGGCAGTCTAGCATTGCTCATAATTTTACCTGGTTCCTTATGAAAAAAAAAGAGAAGACAAACTTCTCAGATTAGGAGAGGTGTTATCAGATTACAGTGTGAAATATAATGAATGAAGGATGGAAAGTAGCTATAGATACACTTATATATGCGTCTTGTTGTTCATTCACAAAGTTGTATCCCCACAACAGCAGCATGCAAGACTTCCCTCACCATCTCCCAGAGTTTGCCCTAGTTCACATCCATTGAGTCAGTGATGCCATCCAACCATCTCATCCTCTGTCGCCCACTTCTCCTCCTGCTCTCAATCTTTCCCAGCATCAGAGTCTTTTCCAGTGAGTCAGTTCTTCTCATCAGATGGCCAAAATATTGGAGCTTCAGCTTTAGCATCAGTCCTTCCAATGAATATTCAGGTGTGGTTTCCTTTAGGATTGACTGGTTTGATCTCCTTGCTGTCCAAGGGACTCTCGAGTCTTCTTCAGCACCACAGTTCAAAAGCATCAATTCTTCTGTGCTCAGGCTTCTTTATGGTCCAGCTCTCACATCCATACATGACTAGCTGAAAAGCCATAGCTTTGACTATATTGCAGCCATGAAATTAAAAGACGCTTACTCCTTGGAAGAAAAGTTATGACCAACCTAGATAGCATATTCAAAAGCAGAGACATTACTTTGCCGACTAAGGTCCATCTAGTCAAGGCTATGGTTTTTCCTGTGGTCATGTATGGATGTGAGAGTTGGACTGTGAAGAAGGCAGAGTGCCAAAGAATTGATGCTTTTAAACTGTGATGTTGGAGAAGACTCTTGAGAGACCCTTGGACTGCAAGGAGATCCAGCCAGTCCATTCTGTAGGAGATCAGCCCTGGGATTTCTTTGGAAGGAATGATGCTCAAGCTGAAACTCTAGTACTTTGGCCACCTCATGTGAAGAGTTGACTCATTGGAAAAGACTTTGATGCTGGGAGGGATTGGGGGCAGGAAGAGAAGGGGATGGCAGAGGATGAGATGGCTGGATGGTATCACTGACTTGATGGACCAGAGTCTTAGTAAACTCCAGGAGTTGGTGATGGACAGGGAGGCCTGGCGTGCTGCAATTCATGGGGTCGCAAAGAGTCGGACACGACTGAGCGACTAAACTGAACTGAACTGACTCTATGGACCTTTGTCAGCAAAGTGATGTCTCTGCTTTTTAATATGTTGTCTAGGTTTGTCATAGCTTTCCCTGCATTAGATATGCTGCTGGTGTTGTAACAATAGCTGCATGAAATCAAGAGTTGCGTTGTCAAGCAAGTCTAGAGGTTTCTTTTCTTTTCCTGAGAAGCAGAATCCTTGCTGCAGAGACCAGGTCTCCTTCCTCAAGGCCACTTCTCTGGTTTCCACTTCCTTACAAAAAAAAAGCTGAGATAGTAACCTAGTAGGAAAATTTCACACAGAGTATCGAAACATTCCCTGTTTGAATCATATATTTCCATGACTGTCTTTTCTTGATGGTGCTAAAATTCAGGATGTAGCTTATGTGTAGCCACTTTTTATGTCTGAATACTCATTTAAATATGGTCAGTTTAAGAGGAAGAAAAGGAAATCATTAAATTTTCCACATTTAAACATAAGTGTATGATAAAAAAATGTCTTTCAGAATGCCTCAAATACCTGTCTAGGATTGACCATTCAATAATTGAGATATTAGCTCTATAAATATCACCTATGTAATGTAATATGAATTAAAAGGCCCACTTTTCCAGTTGGTCAGCAGAGATGTCTTCTCTTACATATAGTAACTCCCTCTCTCCAATCACTTCTCTTACCATCAGCACTTTATAAATATCACATCAGTGAGATCCACGGTATTGTGAGGACCATTCTAGGGATTAATGTTTCAGAAAGTACAGGAAAAGTGCAAAATTTGAGTAAGATCTATAAAAAAAATGGATTCCCAGAGAAGCATTAATCATGCTTAACTTGCAACAAGTTAATATCCCCATGGTCTAATGTACTTTTAAAGACACAAAATTATGCTGAGGTTTGTTTTCAAAAATTGGTTATCATTTACTGAGTTTTTCCTAAAGGGTTAACATTTGTTTAGAATTTTGCAGATCATCCATTTGGCTCTGTTAGGAGTATTCAAGTTAAAATGATGCTTGGGGATGATAGTGTTACCTGGGTAGTGATAAAACAGTCTTAGGTAATAACATCCATCATCCTCAACTCACTGGAGGCAGGTAGCTTTAGTGAATGAGTTGTGCATTTCACTGACCAATTTGCTTCACTTAGAGAACCCTGGTAGTAGCATAAAGTCTGTGGAGCAAAACTTCAAGGAAATACAGAATGGGCAAAGAGAGTTACATGAAAAAATAAATCAATATCTGAAAATAAAAAACAAGGGATTCAGTGAACATTAAAAATCTGAGGTATGAAAATAATTGACTCCTAATAAGAATGAAACAGAAATAGGCTCTTTTTCTTAAGTCATTTTAAAGATATTTTTGTGATACTAACTATACCTGGGAAATAATTTCTACTATGTCAAGTAAGCATTTAGTGACAGTTGGTAACATTTTAAGATAACTGGAGTACCATTTAGGGAGCTTAATCTAACATTTTAATACCCTGAAAGCTGTTCTTATAAAGAGAAGTCTTCCCTCTGAAGCTTGCCATAGCCTAGTTATTCATATATACAATAATCTTTTACTCTCAGTAACTATGGCTTTCCTCATTCCCATCCACATCTCACAGACTGGTTTAATGCCAATGGATAGCATGAGACTATAAAACCACCATCTTAGAATTTCAGGGCAGTTATGGAGCAAAAGTAGAGAACAGTTTACCCAGGAGCACCATTGTATGGCAAGGTCAACTACCAGCTGAGTAGGGATAACCTCTGATATGGGGTCAGAAGGTCCAAGTTCAAATTCAGGTTCTTTGTTCTCTAGACATGCAATCTTGATCAAATAGCCCCACCCTCTAAGCTTCAGACCCCTCATTATGAGGGTGATCAGTTCAGTTCACTCACTCAGTTGTGTCCAACTCTTTGGATCCCATGGACTGCAGCATGCCAGGCTTGCCTGTGCATCACCAACTCCCAGAGTCTGCTCAAACTCATGTCCATTGCATCGGTGATACCAACCAACCATTTGATCCTCTGTCGTTCCCTTCTCCTCCTGCCCCCAATCCCTCCCAGCATCAGAGTCTTTTCCAATGAGTCAACTCTTCGCATGAGGTGGCCAAAGTACTGGGGTTTCAGCTTTAGCATCATTCTTTCCAAAGAACACCCAGGACTGGTCTCCTTCAGAATGGACTGGTTGGATCTCCTTGCAGTCCAAGGGACTCTCAAGAGTCTTCTCCAACACCACAGTTCAAAAGCATCAATTCTTCGGTGCTCAGCTTTCTTCACAGTTCAACTCTCACATCCGTACATGACCACTGGAAAAACCATAGCCTTGATTAGACGGACCTTGTTGGCAAAGTAATGTCTCTGCTTTTGAATATGCTATCTAGGTTGGTCATAACTTTTTTTCCAAGGAGTAAGCGTCTTTTAATTTCATGGCTGCAGTCACCATCTGCAGTGGTTTTGGAGCCCCAAAAAATAAAGTCAGCCACTGTTTCCACTGTTTCCCCATCTATTTCCCATGAAGTGATGAAACTGGATCCCATAATCTTAGTTTTCTGAATGTTGAGCTTTAAGCCAACTTTTTCACTCTCCTCTTTCACTTTCATCAAGAGGCTCTTTAGTTCTTCTTCACTTTCTGCCATAAGGGTGGTGTCATCTGCATATCTGAGGTTATTGATATTTCTCCCAGCAATCTTGATTCCAGCTTGTGCTTCCTCCAGCCCAGCGTTTCTCATGATGTGCTCTACATATAAGTTGAATAAGCAAGGTGACAATATACAGCCTTGACGTACTCCTTTTCCTGTTTGGAATCAGTCTGTTGTTCCATGTCCAGTTCTAACTGTCACTTCCTGACCTGCATACAGGTTTCTCAAGAGGCAGGTCAGGTGGTCTGGTATTTCCATCTCTTTCAGAATTTTCCACAGTTTATTGTGATCCACACAGTCAAAGGCTTTGGCATAGTCGATAAAGCAGAAATAAATGTTTTCTGGAACTCTCTTGCTTTTTTCTATGATCCAGCGGATGTTGGCAGTTTGATCTCTGGTTCCTCTGCCTTTTCTAAAACCAGCTTGAACATCAGGGAGTTCATGGTTCATGTGTTGCTGAAGCCTGGCTTGGAGAATTCTAAGCATTACTTTACTAGCATGTGAGATGAGTGCAATTGTGCGGTAGTTTGAGCATTCTTTGACATTACCTTTCTTTGGGATTGGAATGAAAACTGACCTTTTCCAGTCCTGTGGCCACTGCTGAGTTTTCCAAACTTGCTGGCATATTGAGTGCAGCTCTTTCACAGCATCGTCTTTCAGGATTTGAAATAGCTCAACTGGAATTTCATCACCTCCACTAGCTTTGTTCATAGTGATGCTTCCTAAGGCCCACTTGACTTCACATTCCAGGATGTCTGGCTCTAAGTGAGTGATCACACCATCTTGATTATCTGGGTTGTGAAGATCTTTTTTGAAGAGTTCTGTGTATTCTTTCCACCTCTTCTTAATATCTTCTGCTTTTGTTAGGTCCCTACCATTTCTGTCATTTATTAAGCCCATCTTTGCATAAAATGTTCCCTTGTTATCCCTAATTTTCTTGAAGAGATCTCTAGTCTTTCCCATTCTATTGTTTTCCTCTATTTCTTTGCAGTGATTGCTGTTCCTTGCTATTCTTTGGAACTCTACATTCAGATGGGTATATCTTTCCTTTTCTCCCTTGCTTTTCGCTTCCCTTCTTTTCACAGCTGTTTGTCACAGCTGTTTGTAAGGCCTCCTCAGACCATTTCTGTCCTTTATTGTGCCCATCTTTGCATGAAATGTTTCCTTAGTATCCTTAATTTTCTTGAAGAGATCGCTAGTCTTTCCTATTCTGTTGTTTTCCTTGGTGATCAGCAATAAATGATAGTGATAGTTACATCTAATTCATAGATTAAGTGTAGCACTGCATGTTAAATGGTCTTGTCCTACTTTACATGTAGAAAGTACTTGGAATTGTAGCTGAACCTACGTTCAAATGTTCAGATGATTCCAGAGCCCCTTTTTTATCTTTTACTTTCAAACGTAACAGTTCACATCCACTCATCTCCAGTACACGTGTGGAGTGATTACATAGAGGGAACACAGTGTCAGTAATTGTCCTGTGCATTACATATCAAGGGTCTGCAGAGCCCTGCACACCTACATATTCAGTCCACCTAATGGCAGGAGAAGCAATTTAATAAATGTTACTGACTGGTATAAAAATTATAACAAACACAGTGTGCCGGGCACTATTCTAAGAGTGGGTGGTAGTTTAGGCACTAAGTCATGTCCAACTATTGTGACCCCATGGACTGTAGCCTACCAGGCCCTTCTGTCCATGGCGTTCTCCAGGCAAGAATACTGGACTGGTTTGCCCTTTCCTTCTCCAGGCATTCTAAGAGTAATACTTGTATTAATTTATTTAAGTCACACAATAAGGGTGGAGGCGGGGGGTGGGAAGAAAAGTTTATTTCTGAGGGCCTGAAGAGCACTGGCAGTAGAGACTAATCCCTTGTGTCTTAGCTCCTAAATAATGACAAACCTGATTTTATGCAGCTGTTCTTTGCATCCCCTAAGCTCCAGTTTCTTTTAATGATACAGGAAATCACTTCAAATCCAGGATGCAGGATTCCATATGAATGGCCCAGGTGGCTGGCTGTTTAAGAGAGGTACATAACAGGTAGAACTTTAAGCTTTTGCTGCTAAAGAAGAGGAAAGGTCAGCCTAATTCATTCACAATACCATTAATCAAAACAACTTTTCCATAAATCACTGGGGATTATAAAATATACAGAGAAATTTCCTTCCTTTCACTTTTTGCTTTTTCTTGATTTTTTTTGTGTGCTCCAAATCAAGAATTTTTTTTTTTTTTACATTCATGGCTGATAAACAGAGAAATTTCCTTCCTTGCACTTTTTTGCCTTTTCTTGATTTTCTGTGTGCTTCAAATCAAGAATTTTTTTTTTAACATTCATGGCTGATATAGTCTTTTCTCTGATTCTATCAGATGGTTAGAAGTATTAAAAAGATAACATTTTAAGATGCCACAGAAAGAAACAGAATTAAGACAGGCTCATGTTAAGAGTATTTAAGGGTATTTGATGATATTTCACCCTTCAAATAGCAGTGCTTCTTATTGTTCTTTTTCTTTCTTAGCAAACTGGCAGCTGCTACATAAATGCTTGTTGAGATCCTTTTTTTTTTTTTTTCTTTTTTTGCTTTAAAGTATGACAATGATGATTTGGGAGAATGGCATTCTAACATGTATACTATCATGTAAGAATTGAATCGCCAGTCTATGTCTGACGCAGGATACAGCATGCTTGGGGCTGGTGCATGGGGATGACCCACAGAGATGTTATGGGGAGGGAGGTGGGAGGGGGGTTCATGTTTGGGAACGCATGTAAGAATTAAAGATTTTAAAATTAAAAAAATAAAAAACTAAAAAAAATAAATAAAGTATGACAATGAAATTTTAAGACATAATGAGACAAGTATTTTAAACAGACATAAGACATTCAACAGCATTCACCAGAATGTACAATGATTTTAAACATCAAATTTTGAAAGGGTTGTAAATAATAAATTTTCCAATATGATAAGGAGATGGTTCTTCTTTCTCTAATACTTCTTGTTTCTTGATATCAAATTCTTTTTCTTTTATAGTACACTACGTGAACTTCCTGATGTTCAAGCTGGTTTTAGAAAAGGCAAAGGAACCAGAGATCAAATTGCTAACATCCACTGGATCATGGAAAAAGCAAGAGAGTTCCAGAAAAACATCTATTTCTACTTTATTGACTATGTCAAAGCCTTCGACTGTGTAGATCACAATAAACTGTGGAAAATTCTGAAAGAGATGGGAATACCAGACCACCTGACCTGCCTCTTGAGAAATCTGTATGCAGGTCAGGAAGCAACAGTTAGAACTGGACATGGAACAACAGACTGGTTCCAAATAGGAAAAGGAGTACGTCAAGGCTGTATATTGTCACCCTGCTTATTTAACTTATATGCAGGGTACATCATGAGAAATGCTGGACTGGAAGAAACACAAGCTGGAATCAAGATTGCCGGGAGAAATATCAATCACCTCAGATATGCAGATGACACCACCCTGTGGCAGAAAATGAAGAGGAACTAGAAAGCCTCGTAATGAAAGTGAAAGAGGAGAGTGAAAAAGTTGGCTTAAAGCTCAACATTCAGAAAACGAAGATCATGGCATCCGGTCCCATCACTTCATGGGAAATAGACGGGGAAACAGTGGAAGCAGTGTCAGACTTTATATTTTGGGGCTCCAAAATCACTGCAGATGGTGACTGCAGCCATGAAATTAAAAGACGATTACTCCTTGGAAGAAAAGTTATGACCAACCTAGATAGCATATTCAAAAGCAGAGACATTACTTTGCCGACTAAGGTCCATCTAGTCAAGGCTATGGTTTTCCTGTGGTCATGTATGGATGTGAGAGTTGGACTGTGAAGAAGGCTGAGCGCCGAAGAACTGATGCTTTTGAACTGTGGTGTTGGAGAAGACTCTTGAGAGTGCCTTGGACTGCAAGGAGATCCAACCAGTCCATTCTGAAGGAGATCAGCCCTGGGATTTCTTTGGAAGGAATGATGCTCAAGCTGAAACTCTAGTACTTTGGCCACCTCATGAGAAGAACTGACTCATTGGAAAAGACTTTGATGCTGGGAGGGATTGTGGGCAGGAGGAGAAGGGGACGACAGAGGATGAGATGGCTGGATGGCGTTACTGACTCGATGGACGTGAGTCTGAGTGAACTCCGGGAGTTGGTGATGGACAGGGAGGCCTGGCGTGCTGCAATTCATGGGGTCTCAAAGAGTCATACACGACTGAGCGAGTAAACTGATCTGAACTGCTAACTTGGGTCTTCCCTGGTAGCTCCTGGTAAAGAATCCGCTTGCAATGCAGGAGACCCTAGTTCGATTCTTGGGTCAGGAAGATTCACTAGAGAAAGGAATAAGCTACCACTCCAGTATTCTTGGGCTTCCCTGGTGGCTCAACTGGTAAAGAATCCACCTGCAGTGTGGGAGACCTGGGTTCAATCCCCAAATTGGGAAGATCCCTTAGAGAAGGAAACCGCTACCCACTCCAGTATTCTGACTTGGAGAATTCCATGGACTAACCACAATAATCATCCTATAAGCTATATTCTCAATTTATGTAAGTGATTTTTAAAAAAAAAAAAATATGAATCTCATTTTTAGTTAGTGTTTTCCTTTTCTCATCATCTCTTATTACAAGTCCCAAAACTATGTTCCTACATTGCCAATGTTTCCATAAATTGGACTTTCATTCATTATATAATTATTTTTAAAAGGAAAATGGTGATCTTGCACCTCTAAATTGAGGGGTAGTGATGTTCTGATAGTTGCTTTACACTTGTTCTCCTGAGGGATATGTTGGGAGGAAGCCCTAGTTTATATCACTTGCCAATTTATATGGGATAAATACTCCCACCATAGCTTATTTCAGACTGCCAAGATGAAGTCACAGAATAGGGAAGAGATGTGTAGTAACATTCATTTTGTAGCATTTCCAACAAAGAGATACAAAGCCAAATTCTGGAACTAAGTTGTGGGCACAACTTAGCAGTATATTAAGTTGCAAGGACAGCTTGCAACAGCTGTAGGTTTCCACCAGACAAGCAAGGATCTATTTGTGACACCAGACCACAGTCTTAAATGAGCCCATGGGTAACCATGGCAGCAATGGCATGAGTCTCAAGAGATGCGGAGGAGAGGCGTGGAAAGACAGGTGAAGTCACAGTGGGTATAGCAGGTATCAAACATCAATTAACAGGCCCTTAAGAGCAATCTAGTCAAGGCTATGGTTTTTCCAGTAGTCATGTATGGATTTGAGAGTTGAACTGTGAAGAAAGCTGAGTGCCGAAGAATTGATGCTTTTGAACTGTGGTGTTGGAGAAGACTCTTGAGAGTCCCTTGGACTGCAAGGAGATCCAACCAGTCCATTCTAAAGGAGATCAGTCCTGGCTGTTCTTTGGAAGAAATGCTGCTGCTGCTGCTGCTGCTGCTGCTGCTGCTGCTGCTGTTAAGTCACTTCAGTTGTGTCCGACTCTGTGCGACCCCATAGACGGCAGCCCACCAGGCTCCGCTGTCCCTGGGATTCTCCAGGCAAGAACACTGAAGTGGGTTGCCATTTCCTTCTCCAATGCGTGAAAGTGAAGTCACTGAGTCATGTCCAACTCTCAGTGACCTCATGGACTGCAGCACACCAGGCTTCTCTGTCCATGGGATTTTCCAGGCAGGAGTACTGGAGTGGGGTGCCATTGAATGATGCTAAAGCTGAAACTCCAGTACTTTGGCCACCTCATGCGAAGAGCTGACTCATTGGAAAAGACTCTGATGCTGGGAGGGATTGGGGGCAGGAGGAGAAGGGGACGACAGAGGATGAGATGGCTGGATGGCATCACCGACTCGATGGATGTGAGTTTGAGTGAACTCCAGGAGTTGGTGATGGACAGGGAGGCCTGGTGTGCTGCGATTCATGGGATGGCAAAGAGGCAGACACGACCGAGTGACTGAACTGAACTGAGCTGAAGAGCAGCTGTGGTTCAGAGCCAAAGTTCTTGTCTCCAAAAACAGTAGTAGCTACAATAAACAGTGACAAGTATTAAGGAATAGAGACATCAAATCACCTAAACAAGGGCAATAGTATGAGGAGGGAGTCTAAGTAATAGAAGAATGGAGTAGATTTCATGGAAAAACAAAATCTAGCTATCCAGATTGGTGTCCAAGGTCAGAGGCACAGCACCAGTAAAGGACAAATATATTGAGCTATCCAGCAACAGAATAAATGCAGTCCTTGTGTCATGGTGGCCCTATGACATTTAAGAGAGGGTTATACATGCCACGTGAAGCTAGAGGAGGAATTTAGAGTATGGGAACCACACAAGGTATAACAGTATTCAACTTATTTGCACTAGCTCCTCTCCATTATTATTTAGCTCATTGCTTCCTCTTGAATTGTTACTGTTCACAGGCATATAATTGTTTACTCCCAAGATAGAGATCAAAAAAAGGGCGCTTTAACATACAGTTTTTACATCTATTGCTTATGCTTGCTACTTAGTAGTTTCCATGCAAAATTAAAATATAGTAAAATAGGCCCCATTAAATCCTAAATACAAGGAGAGAGGTGCTCTAGAGAGTGCTCTAATGTTAAATGTGCTAATTGGAGTAGTCAAAAATGATCATTTATCTGGTAGCTCATATAGTAAATCAGTTCAACAAAAGCAATTACAAAGTATCAACAGTAAAAACACCTTGAAGAGGAGCCAGAGGAAGCAGGACAACTTTGTTTTCTAAATTTAGCCATTTTTAGATAATTTCTGGCATGGAATCTTTTATATTCAACCAAAAAGCATAAAAATATCCTGATATACTTTTTGTACTGAAAAAAAATCATTTCAGTTTCCTTCTGTATATTTATTGTACTTACAACATTACAAATTAAGTTAGTTTATTTTAAAGCAATAGATGATTTTCAAAAGCTTGAATATATTTCTGTTTAAAACAAAGAAGCAAAAATACTTTTAAGGGCTCAAGAGTTTCTCACTGTTGCCATAAGAAGAAAAAAAATAAGTTTTTGCTTTCTCTAGCACATTTTTTCCCTAGTATTCTGATATTTGAGACTGCTTCTTTTGAAAAAAAAAAATCAGTCATTCCATTTGGTTTCTATAGTAACAAAACCTAATTTCTGGGGTTTCTTCGTGAGCTATGATCATGCTGAAACCAAAGAACACTCATGGGTCCTGCAAAATTCATAAAGACCTGAACAAATAGGACTGCCATCTTCTGGCATTTGTCTGAAATGACAGTTTTACCAATTCTGCATCCTAACCATCAGATTTGCCCCTTCATATCTCCTCCTGCTATTGCCAACCCAGCACAATGACGTGACACACACTCAGACGGTTTTTGGGTGACCTCATCAAATTGCAAATAAACCTCTGTCCCACAGGGAACATGAAGAAGAGAGGATGTCTTAAGGCAAATATTTGTTACAGAAAGTTGGACGATAAATGCACTGTTACTAAAAGGATAAGATCTTCCCCCTTCTTTCAAGAGGTTATTTAATTGTCTCAGATTCAAAACAATTCAAAGAATAAACCATGCAGTTCAAAAGGAAATTCTACCAGTGATTGCTATGACAAGCTTTTCTCTGCTAGGAGAGAAAGGAAGGAGGACTAATGGAAGAAGTCATATAGGATGTGGGGACTTCCTCCCACCCTTTTCAGCTGACAGTGGTGAGTTATGAGGTGTTACAGAGTAAAACAGAGTTACCGTAAGAGCTGTCCAAATAACTTATGGCATTGAATCACAACACCATCTTCAGGAGATAATTCATGTCACCAGTGAATGTTCAGTAATATGGATTTTCTCCAAAACACCATATTTAACAGGCAACACCAATGAGAGGTGAATTTAATGGCAAAGTGAATTATTTAATAGAATTGAACTATACTCCAACATGGAACAAGAGCTGATTAAAATGTATGCAGAGTTGATAAAGTCATTTCAACTAAATGCTGTTTGTGAGTAAGAAATAATAATCAGTCCAAAATGTTAAGATGCCAGCCAAATCAAAGATTAAAGGAGGAAAGAGTAATTTAATTGGGATTTGTGTATATTTCAGCACTGCCTTTTTATTATTACTGACATCATAGTGAATTAAGCTTTAAATGCAAAGGCAGATATTTATTCTACCAGAATAGTTTATTGTTGCAATATCAGTTCTTTTTAAGATTAGGCACAATAAATAATTACTTGGAAAAATTAGTTATTTATTCTAATATTAGTAAGATACTACCATTCCTAAAAGAAAATATTCCTTCATGATTAAGTCCAGTGCTGTTGTGGAGTTTTAGACTCACAAAGTGAAAAATGGCTCCATGAAGCCTTTCATTTACAAACTGAAAGATTATGTGGAGGTGGTCCCAAATGGGAGCTAGAGTCTGCTCATCAATAATTGATTAGTGGAGATAACTATGAAACATTATAATATGCAAGGATAGTAGTAAAATACTTTTACTCCATTTAAACAATATTACTACCGATTGCCTCAAGTAAAACTGGCTCAAAAAGACCAAGGTGGAACTTTAAAGCACTTACCCTCATATCATACCCCTGTGAAAATAGCTGAAATATTATCATTAGACATTGATTTTTGGCTCGATAGTCAGTGTGACGTTGTGTTCCAGCACCAAGCCCCAACTTTGATCTGTTTCTAACTGCAACTGGTCAGTTTACCCTGCACAACAACAGACATTTCTCTGGAATTGCTAATGCTAGTAAATTTGTCTGTGCTGTGTAGACTTTAGGTTTCTTTTTCTGAAATTTGCATCTTGGTCAGAGTGTCCTTGCTCTCTTTCCAGATCAAGTACTTTTCCACTTCACAGATTCCCTCAATAAAAAAGCTAATAGTACCAGTAAAAATATCTTGCTAAGACAATTATTAGAGAGCAGAATAAACACCTAGTACAACTCTATGTACCCTGTTGAATACCCTGTGAGCTTGATATACCTTTAAATTGTCTTTTACACTCTGTCTTCTTTCTAGTCCCATTTCCAACACTCTTGCTTGAGTCTTCACTTTTTCATCTGCCCTATTCCAGGAAATAATCTCCAACTGGTTTCTAACAATTTCTCTCCTCCACAGACCATCCCCCATGCAGCTATCATGTTAGTTACCTGAAGAAACAACTCTGTTAGAATGTCCATTTGCTCAGAATCCATGCTTGCCCTTAGCTTGCAACACAGAATCCAGTCTTGGCATGCCTTTCAAACCATGCACAGTCTGGTATCAATTTTCCTTCCTAATTCTTATGTCAACAATTTCATCTGGAAAGTTTATGCTTCAGCCAAAATAGACCAATTATCATTTTAAAGAACTGCCACCCCTGATACTGTGTCATCCCAAATCTCCACTTATTAAATCTTAACTATCTCTCAAGGCCCTGCTTAAGTGTGACTAGTTCTTCAACCCTTTTCTGATAACAAGCATACGAAACTCTCATTATTTGTATTTATCCTATAATATCTAATATTCCTCAAGATATTATGATATTTTTTAGGTCTACCCTAAATATGAATTCTTTAAGTCAGCTACAAAGTTAACTTGAAATCAGTCTTTTATTCATAACATCCATAAACATTTGTTGAGGACCTACTAAATCCTAGTCCCCATGACAGGCACTGGGGATAGATTTATGCACATACTAAAAGGATTTCTGCCACCTGGAACTCACATTCCAATGGGAAAATAGACTGTACGTGAAGTAGCCTAAATATGTAGCCTAGCTATTGGGACAAATTCTATAAAGGAAATAAAGATGGTGATATAAATGTGAGAGATAATTTTACCTAATGTAGTAGAGAAGACTACACTGAAAAAAACACTAAGCTGAGGCTTGACGAATGAGAAGAAACTGACTAACAAAGCATTCAGAGTGATCATTCCAGCTGAAGAAACTACAAGAGCCAAGTCCTGGATATTAGTGGTTTGGTACATTATTTAAAGCCCAGGTAGTGGGTATAACCTGGTGTAGGATCAGCTTGGACCATTCGTTAGATCATGCCAAGCTGTGAAGGTCATGGATAGAGTCTGGATCTTGTTTTAGGAGCAATGTTAAGAGAGTGAAGTTTACTTATAATTGTATCCTTTCATTTTTTCACCAAATATTTAAGTACCCACTTTATATCATAAATAAGGATAGTTGTTAAAAACTTACAGTTTAATAATAAATTCCTTCCTTCAAGAAAGATACGGGGCTTCCCAGGTTAAGAACCTGTCTGCCAATGCAGGAGACATAAGAGACTCAGGTTCAGTTCCTGGGTTGGGAAGATCCCCTGGAGGAGGGCATGGCAATCCACTCCAGCGTTCTTGCCTGGAGAATCCCATGGACAGAGAAGCCTGGGGGACTATATTCCAAAGGGTTGCAGAGAATCAGACACAACTGAAGTGGCAGCGCACATGCAAGAGAGACACAGTCTTTCATAAAACCCATTCAATCTTTGTACAGTTTAGGAAAAAGCTGGTTACTAAAAGAATACAAAAAAAGCAATGATTTCAACAGAAGCCATGGTAAAATTGTTCATCTCATTTCCAAGCAGCCAAAACAAAAAAAACCTTTCTTTACTTAATACTATACCTTCAGCCTGCTTTAATGATCAGGAAACAGTCAGTCATGAACAAAGATTTCTTTTTCAGTACTATGGCCAGCCTTTGGCTGATACAGTCCTAGAGGAAAATCTGGAGAAAATCATGAATGATTAAAATCAGAGGAAGTCAAAGGAAACTTGATGGCATTGTATTATCAGTTTGATTGCTAAAAGGAAGCACCAAGGCTTCCTCATTCATCAAAGAACCAGGACAGGTTTGTGTCACAGTGGAGTTGGTTAACACACGTAGAACATGGGCATGACATGATATATCATAAAAGTTCAAGTTCATCACCATCCTAGCAATGTCTTGACAATTACTTTCCCTAAGTTCCTCACTATTGCTATCTTTTATATTAATGCTCAAAATGAAAATATGAGGGAGAAAAAGAGATTGCCAGGCAGGGCCAAATGAAGTTTATAGGTTGCAACTTAAAACGTAAACTTGAAAGAATTTTTCGTTGTTGTTATTGTTTGTTTGGGCGTTTTGCTTGTTTAAATTTTTATTGAAGTATAGTTGCTTTACAATGCTGTATTATTTTCTGTGTACAGCAAAGTGAATCAGCTATATTTATACATATATCCCCTCTTTTGTGGCTTTCCTTCCCATTTAGATCAGCATAAAGCACTGAGTAGAGATCCCTATGCTATACAGTTTTGTTTTATTTTTATTAATGATAAAAAACACTTATGTCCTGTATTTAAAATAGACAGCCAATGGGAATTTGCTGTATGGCTCAGGAAACTCTAACAGGGGCCTTGTATCAACCTAGAGGGGTGGTATGGGGCTGCAGATGGGAGGGAGACTCAAAAAGGAGGGGATATATACCTATACCTATAGCTGATTCATGTTGAGGTTTGACAGAAAACAACAAAATTCTGTAAAGCAATTATCCTTCAATTTAAAAAAAAATAAATTTAAAAAAACCATTTATGTTAATGTTTTTCAGCCAAACACCACCAAGAATAACACTATAGCTGAACAAATTGATTTTTTGCTTGTTGCTCTGAGGATGAAGGCACATACAGGTTCCCATGAGCTGACTCAGTAAGAGGGTGTTAGAGAAGACTTATAATAGGATTTGAGCTTGTGTTAGATGATTGGGGCAGGATTTAAGGAAACAGGACTTGACTTTGAATTGGACTCTATCAGGTATTGAGGGGCACTCTATAACGGGCATTGTAATAAGCTAAACCCAGGATGATACCCTAATAGTCACTGCCATGTGAGACACCCAAGAAGGGCTTATCAGAGTCCTTCTCAGAGTCTTAATATGTGATTTATCATAAGAAATGTCTCCTGTTCTTCTCATGTTTTTAACCTGGGTTTGCCTGACATAACGTGTGCTAAGGCTTGGAGCAAGGAGAGTAACATGTTCTTTTGTGGACAGAAACAAATGGAGACAAGAGGTTCATAGTGAAGTCGCTCTGTCGTGTCTGACTCTTTGCGACCCCATGGACTGGAGCCTGCCAGGCTCTTCCATCCATGGAATTTTCCAGACAAGAGTACCGGAGTGGGTTGCCATTGCCTTCTCCAGGGGATCACAGGGATTGAGCCCTGGTCTCCTGCCTTGTAGGCAGACACTTTTACCATCTGAGCCACCAGGGAAGACCAGCAGAGGTTCATAAAAAGCTCAAAAATATCCGTAGGCTAGGACACAATGTTGCATAAAGTCGTAATCCACTCTTAGGTTTTCCAATCATATGAGCCAATCAATTTTTTCTTAATCTAATTTTAATTCAATTTCTGTCATTTGTAGTCAAAAGCATCTAAACTAATAAGTAAATATCACTCACATAAGTAAAATTCTCCATTCAAAAATGGAAAATCTTTCTCTTAAAATTGGTATATAATCCATCAATTCCTTGTTTGTATACTCCCATTTATAGCATATCTTTGATCACTTCTCCCCAGTATACATTGTCACTGTGCTGATACAAAGACATCAGTGACAACACAGATCATTGTCATGTGTTTTATTGCAGCAAACCCCTGGCTCATCTCACAGTTTCTTTCTCTTCTCCATAAAGCAGCCAAAATAATTTTTAATAGGTAAAAATAAGTATACGCTTTCTTAGTTAAAACCCTTTAAAACTTCCAATTTCCCCTCAAATAGATTCCAAAGTCTGGAGTTAGGACCATTGCCTAACTTCCAAATCTCATCTTATTTTTCCCTCCCCCTCATCCACTCTGCTTCAGTCACACTGCCCTCTTTCATGTCCATCAAATATATCATGCTTTTTTTGTTTTTTTTCCTGCCATCGAGATTTTATATGCACTATTTCCTTTGCCTGGAACACTCCTCTAATCATCACTGCCCACCAAACCCACTCTTAACCTCCTAGGTATCAGTCCAATCTCTTTCAAATATGTGTAATAAAACAATATTGATAGTAAAATAATTTTGAAAGTAAGCTTACTAGGAGGTGTCTTTCCATCCTTCCTCTCAGCTTAAACATCAGAGATCTTTCTCATGCCTACCCACAGATTGTTATTCTCTGTCTCAGCCCTCTATTTCTCTAACATCACCAGCATCAATCACATTCAGTTCAGTTCAGTTCAGTTCAGTCGCTCAGTCATGTCTGACTCTTTGCGACCCCATGAATCGCAGCACGCCAGGCCTCCCTGTCCATCACCAGCTCCCAGAGTTCACTCAGACTCACATCCATCTAGTCAGTGATGCCATCTAGCATCCTCTGTCGTCCCCTTCTCCTCCTGCCCCCAGTCCCTCCCAGCATCAGAGTCTTTTCCAATGAGTCAACTCTTCGCATGAGGTGGCCAAAGTACTGGAGTTTCTATATTGATTTTTTATTTTCTTGGTTTTTTCTTGCCCATGTTTCTTGCCTAGCTTTCAGGTTTCCATTTGTTTGGGGAATTCTGAATATTCTTCCCCAATGTTTTACCTCTGTTTTAGTTAGCTACTGCCCATTCATGACAATTAAGATTCCTGTGTCCACATTTGCTTTGTTTACACTGCATGTCCGTGTGCTCTCAGTCATGTCCAACTCTTTGCAGCTGCATGAACTGTAGCCTCCCAGGCTCCTTTGTCCATAGAATTTCCCTGGCAGGAACACTGGAGTTCCTACTGCCATTTCCTACTCCAGGGGATCTTTCTGACGCAGGGACTGAACCCGCATATCCCAGTGGTAGGCAGATTCCTTACCAGTGAGCTACTTGGGAAGCCACTTACACTGTATACCCAGGATCTAACAAGGGACCCATTATATACATAGTGCTTCTACATAGATATTTGTTTAAATAAAATTTTATGCTGTTTCATGAAGGAAAAACAGGTCTAAGAATTGTTCCTATAATCCCCAAACAAAAAGTTTGAAAAATAATCAAGTCAATACAGTTGAGCACTAACTCTTTGAACAAGTATAGGCAAGGGGCCCATTTTAAGAGCTTTTTCTCAGGCAGGCAGCAAGTGATTCTGAAACCCAGGAGACCAATGTTTCTCCACCTGATTGGGACTCCAGTCATCTGGAGATTCTGAGATTAAAATCAACATCATCAAATATAAGTAGACCACTGTGCAGAGTAATAATTTGTTTATGAGAGTTTCATTTAAATTGTACAGTCTATGCATACCTTCTTTACGATTTTGGTCTGCTGAGTAGTTGTCATAATAAAATGCAAAAATATTGTCTTGGGAAACAATCTTGAGGCTGCCCCCCAAATTGTTTCTTCTCCATAACAAAAGAAAAGTAAGGGTAAACTATTGACAAAATTATTCTGACACTGAAGTCGTATACTGCTATACTTTACCAAGAAGGCTGTTTTCATGGAGATTTTCAAGATGAGATACAACAGTTCTCTTACTAGTGGTTTTGATGTCAGCTTACGGCAGATAAAGCTTTGGCACAGATTAAGATTCCTTGATCTACAGTTGTTCAGAAGTTAATGCAATAAATCTGTAAGAAACTGCCATACTTGAAACCGCTTATCATATCTACAGTTTAAATGTCATTTGCCATGCAAAAATTGAAGATAGGAACAGGATCAGAACCTACATTGGACCAGTACAATACAGTACCTGGTTATCTTAATATGTTAGATTTCACATTTTCCTCAAGGTTATTTTCCCCCTACTAATATTTTACCAATGTAAAATACATCCTGGGCAACTTTATTTTCATTTTTTTTACTAACCAGAGATTGGGGGCGGAAAGGCCAGCCATGTTTATCTACACCTGTGTTTTCAATGAAAATATAGTAAGTCAATGAAACAGTCTCTCTCAATCAAGGAAACCTCTGACACCCAGCTGGAGGGAAAAAAAAAAAGCTATAATTTTAGCCTTTCTCAATGCTGTTACTCCATTATACCTCAAGCCTTTTTAGGCAACTTGCATCCCAATGAATAAGTGAATCAAATTTAGTGTAGCAAGGAGGTAGTAAATCATGCAAAGTATAGAATTTACAGCACTCAGGAATTCAGAATTTTCAATAAAAGAACTGTTGGGTTGGTCAAAAATTCATTCAAGTTTTTCCTTACCATATTATGGAAAATAAATGAAATTTTTGGCCAACCCAATAGCTTAGAAATGCAGACACGATAGCAATGACCCAAAGTCTCTGGCCATTTTATTCTAATCAGTCAATTAAATCTAACCATAATCATTTTAATTGGAAAATATTTGACAAATATTTTGTGAAAATTACACGTCTTAGAAGACTAATTTATCTGCACTCAGATGAAGTGTTAGACACTCAGTGGTGTCTGACTCCTTTGCAACTCTATGGACTCTAGCCTACCAGGCTCCTCTGTCCATGGAATTCTCCAGGCAAGAATACTAGAGTGGGTTGCCATTCCCTTCTCCAGGGGATCTTCCCAACCCAGGGGTCAAACAGGTCTCCTGCATTGGCAGACGGATTCTTTACCATCTGAGCCACTAGGGAAACCCAATTTATCTGTTCTGCTCATAATATTAAGCATACCATCTAAGATAATATTATGCAGTGACTCTTTCCATTTTCTCACTTAGTGGAACTTTCAAATAGAACAGAATGCAGTCAGGTTTTAGTTATAAGTCCCTAAAAAGGGAAAGAAGTTTTCATGTAGTAGTAATGGAAGTCAGTGGATTTCTTCTCAGCTATAGTGGATATGGTCCCACAACACAAAGTGCCTGCTTTAATGGCAAGAGTCCTCAAGGTATCCAAAAGTTTCTTCCTGAAGACAAACTATGATGAGCTCTCTTCTCACTTCAAACTATCAGACGTTTAAGAATAAGGCAAGTCTATATTTTTTGCTGTCTTGCATACAGGGTCATCATTGCAAAAAAGACTCAGATGGTATAATGGACTTTTGGACTCAGAGGGAGAGGGAGAGGGTGGAATGATTTGGGAGAATGGCATTGAAACATGTATACTATCATGTAAGAATCGGATCACCAGTCTATGTCCGATGCAGGATACAGCATGCTTGGGGCTGGTGCACGGAGATGACCCAGAGGGATGTTGCGGGGAGGGAGGTGGGAGGGGGGTTCATGTTTGGGATCGCATGTACACCCGTGGTGGATTCATGTCAATGTATGGCAAAACCAATACAGTATTGTAAAGTTAAATAAAAATAAAAATTTTTTAAAATAAATAAATAAAATAAACCCCCCCCAAAAAAAAAGAATAAGGCAAGTCTAAAGGTATGAGCATCTCACGTGGCTTGCAGAAAAATGGGTTCAATTATGCTTTATGCCCTTTGCATTTTCCCTGAAAGATGTCATCTAAATGACATTTTGTCAGGCACTCCAAGCTTTGCCTGGCATGAGGAAAGCCAAGGAAATGGCAACCCACTCCAGCATTCTTGCCTGGAGAATTCCATGGACAGAGGAGCCTGGCGGGCTACAGTCTATGGCGTTGCAAAGAGTCGGACACGACTGAGCGACTTCACTTCACTTCACTTCAACAGTGCAGAAGATAGAGTCAAAGTATAACATTATGATGATCCCAACTGTTTTCCATTCCTGTTTAAAAGAAGGGTTTCCATTTAGTTCCATAAGAAAGAGAACTACAGGATAATCCCTGGAGACCTTCCCTGCCCAGCGCCATTTAATCCTTAACTTTTTACTTAGTGAGCACCAACAACATTAAACTGTATTCCAGGAACTGTTTCAAACCCTGAAGACATGGTACACATCAACACAAACAAGTGCCTGCTCTTATGGGACTTTTATTTAAGATAAAGGAAAAAGACCGTATAAGTGAGTAAGGAAAGAAACAAAATAGATGGATGCCACCATAGGAAAATAAATCAGGACAAGGCAGTGGAATGGAAGGATCTAATAGAGGCCTCTATAGATTGTTTGATGACTGACAACCTTTCTGACAAGTCAGCCATGTGAATATCTGTGTAAAGAGACTCCTAGTCACAATGCACAAGTTCAAAGGCATTGAAGTGGGAAGCTGTCTGTGTGCTAGAGGAACAAAACAGAGGGCCAGTGAGACTGACATTCAGTGAGCTAAGTGAGAAGTGATTGTGAAATGGTATTCAGGAGCCAGATTACATGATCTAAGCAAGTAGTTTTTATTTTATTCTAAGGGTATTGGGAAACAAACATGTGGCATGATGTAATTTAAGTTAATCATGATTTCTGTTTACAGTGTGGAGAATGGATTTAATTTGAACTAGAGTGAAAACAGGGAGATTAGTTAAGCATTTACTGCATTAATCTAGGCAAGGGGCGGGGGTGGTTAGCTTAGAACATGTGGACACAGTTAAAATGGAGAGACTTAAGATATATTTTGGAAGTATAGTCAATAGGGTTTGCTGATGGAGGGGAGGTGGAGAAGCAGAGAAAGAATTAAGTATGGCAAGGGTAGAAGGCATGACATTTGCCAAAATGTGGAAGTAAGTGGAAACCAAGTTTGGGAATGATGAGTTAGCTGCAGACACATAAATTTTCAGTTGACTTTGAACGATCCACGCAGACACTGTGATTTGCAGGTCTTGACCAGAGTCGCTGCCCTCTTCAAGGCCCATCCAGCACCCATGTCACTTGCTCTGGAGCATATCAGTCTCTGAGGTAAAACTTAAAAATGAGTCCTACCAAAATCCCTTCCCTTTTCTTCTCTTTTATTTTCTCAGCCTTTGTGGAACTCTTCTTTTTCTTACTCCCAGAGAAATAAACTGTTCAGACCAGGACTCTATAAGCTTTGGGACTTCGAATTATCCTATATTTGATCTTTAGCATACCCATTCTATCAAAAGAATTTATTCCTATCTCTGCTCTCTTACTAATGATTGACGGTGAGTCCCCGTCAGTCACAATCCCCTTACCACACCGATTGCTGAAAGCCCCTTCCAAATCAAGCCCTTACCCGCTACATCTCTAGTTTAGTGGGCCAACTCAACTGAAGTCTTAGGTTTCTCTTCAGAGTCTTCACTACAGAGTAATAACCAATATCCCTTTGATTTGTTTCACAAGTTGTGGAGCATCCTATGAAATGATTTGACTGCAACATTCAAGGGAAGTTTTTTAAGTTTTTTGGAACCTTCATAAAAGAAGTGTATTAAAGGTAGCTAAATAATCCATATCAGCACAAGAGAATGCTCTCTGAAATGCATAAAAGTGATCATAAAACATTTTGACTCTTCCTCTGATACCTAGGAAAATAAATTCCCATCAGTTGTACTTCTGATTTTTGTCTATTCTATGAATATTTTTAGCTAAAAATAAGTCAATACTGCCTTTCCATAAGAAAGTATATATAAGAAGACAAATCTTTTGCTGTACTTGCTCTGTTACTGTCATCCACATCCTATACATAATAAACAGAGCCACAGAGGCATTCACTGAATATTTGCAGTGGTTATTATTATTGCTAAGAGCTCAAAAAAAATTCTCATTTGTTAGGTAAAGAAACTATTAAAGCATAAATTTTCTTTTATCATGAGTAAAAGGTAGGCAGAAACATCAAGAAAATAGTGATTTCATATACATTGAGGTAACCAACTCAACTTAAAAAAAGCATAGCAAACATATACTAATGAAATCATTTATTAGTTAACCTAGCCACTAGGTTAACTAGATCTACTAGATCTAGTAGCCACTAAGAGCTACTATGAGAGTTTAAGCTGTAACAACACTAAAATATTGCAATAAGATGAAAGATTGACAGGATCATATATATAATTCACCTAAAAACCAAATAATAAGACATAGTAAGTGGCTGTATGGATGTTTTATTTTCCATCCAGATATTTGGCACTCTGTTGAAATACCATTGGTTTGTATGTTTCTAATGAGAAGAATGCTATCCAACCATAAAGTACATATACAGAAAGGAATGAAAAATACCCTTTAAAGATTAATCAAGTGCAATAATTTTTGGTTCAAGATTCCAGATCCATCTTTCACTTTACTATGCATTACCTTATGAAAATTTGAGGTAAGACACTCATTTGTCACCACTTTTTCTGTCTTTCTATTAGGAGAGGTTAAGATACTGATGTGCATTAAATCTTATTATACAGTTCTGAAGAATATGTGCCAAGAAATACTTTCTCTAACAACAGTTTTAATCATTACAGAAGATAGTTAATGCAATAGAAAGCCATGAGGGTAATTCACATGCTTACCAAATATCATGATGCATCAACCAATTAATCTGTTAAAACAAAAGAGCCTTCTCAATCTTGTACTTTGAAGCAAAAACTCTCAGCAAGCATTCTGAGAGGACAAGACTTATCTCCTTTATTAGCATATACAGTTGAAATTAAACCCAAGTGTTTTTTAAGTCAAAGTATTTGTGTCTGAAATATCTACTTCACCTTTCATCTCTCTGTAACCCTTATAGGTTACAAGTTTCTGACACGTGATCTCCTCTGCTTTGTAAGCAACTATAAATTTCTATCTTTTTTGTGTGCTTTCCCTTAGATAACATCTCCCACAATTGAGCTTTATGAACTAATGCTATTACAAGAAAAAATGGGGGGATAGGTGGTAAGGAGGCTCAAGAGGGATATATATATATACACTTATGGCTGATTCATGTTGTTGTATAGCAGAAATCAACCCAATATTGTAAAGCAATTATCCTCCAATAAAATTTTTTAAATAAATGTATTCATGCACTAACTTATTTATTAAGTCAAAGAACAAAATATAAGCATACATACTTTAAAAGATACAATAATTGCAATTAATAACTTCTGATTAGTCTCTCAGTGAAAATTCAATTACTAAAAAGAACAAGAATCAAAATAAATCCAAGATTATTTATTCAATTGTGTCATAGATTCTGAGATAGGAAAAAAACATGAGTTAAAGCTGATTCTAATTCAACCTGAATTAAATTTATTATTCCTTTAAAATAACAGTGAACAGTCATACTAATACATCAAATGGAACTATTAATTCCCCAATTCTGCACATTCCCACAATCTGTATGTTGCCAAATCATAAATTGAAATTTAAAAAGGACTACCTCTTATCATGACATCTAATTCTTTGAGGTTTCAAATAGTAGAAAGAATATCAACTAATAATAACAGTAAACATTATAAAATTAAATGTGTTTAAAATTCTAACAAAAATATGGGTTTTTTACTTCTACTATTGTTTTCTCTAATGAATACTTCAAGTTGGCATTCATCTACCCCCATCAGTATGAAAAACATAACACAGAAAAAAGCTCTCTTCTTTGAGCCAAAAGCTCAAAATTAGGAAAATAGTCCTATACACACCTTAGAAATCTAAAGAGCAGATTCTGATGGAAACAATCACACTAATACCCTACGTAATTCTGGATTAGGATGGTATGTCATTAAATTGAAAGAGATACAATTTTGTAAACTTCAAAACCTTCATTGTTTTCTAACAAAAGAAAAATATTCTTTATATTTAAAGCTAAGAAAGAAAGAGCTGAAACTTGAGGGTAGTGAAATGGGCTTCTCTTCTGTGACTTTATAGCCAATTTGATATTTTGAAATAATGTAAAAAAGAAACTCCAGTACTTTGACCACCTCATGTGAAGAGTTGACTCATTGGAAAAGACTCTGATGCTGGGAGGGATTGGGGGCAGGAGGAGAAGGGGACGACAGAGGATGAGATGGCTGGATGGCATAACCGGCTCAATGGACGTGAGTTTGAGTGAACTCTGGGAGTTGGTGATGGACAGGGAGGCCTGGCGTGCTGCAGTTCATGGGGTCGCAAAGAGTCGGACACGACTGAGTGACTGAACTGAACTGAAAGAAGAAATAAAATGTTCTTCAAAAATATTTAGTTTTAACTGAAACTTATGCAATTACCTTAATGAAAAACTATATATACAGTGATATTTCGATTTTGAATGATTTAAGGAACTATTATTAAAGAAAAGGATGTAGTTATTTGATAACTTCAAGAGAAAAGTCTCTACTTGACAACCCAAACGGTGTTTTAAGATTGCAGAACTCAATTCCAGAACTTAGTGATTTTTTTGTCCTAAGATGTGTAACTTTCCATTTATTAAGTAATATTTTATTGGTTAAAAAGAAGTAAATATGTACTCCAAATGTGAGGTCAATATATAATGAAGAACTAAAAGTGTTAAGGGCTTCCCAATTGTCAAAGTGGTAATGAATCTGCCTGCCAATGCAGGAGATGCAGGAAGTGCGGGTTCGATCCCTGGGTTGGGAAGATCCACTGGATGAAGGAATGGCATCCTGCTCCCGTATTCTTGCCTGGAAAATTCCATGGACAGCCTGACGGGCTACAGTCCATGAGGCTGCAAAGAGCTGGACAAAACTGAGTACACACACACAGACAAAAAGCCTTAAAAGTGTTCAAACATTTATCTATATTTTCTATGTCTTGATTTCATTCACTAATAACAAATTCTCCTAAAGAAAATGTATTCTCCTGTCCTGTGCAGTGAAGTATGCCAAGTCATTTTCTTTAAACAATGATATGTTTCATTAATATGCTTCTTGGCAAACTGCCTGGAGAGGAGAAACAAGTTCTAATTTTTAAATACTCTAGACAGCTTATTATAGTTTATGCTAAAATATAAAATGAATGCAGGAAGATCAAGTACTCCTGAAATTCAGCATGCACTTTTATATGGTCCTCATTGATTCCAAGAGATTTATTTGATTGACCATGTAAGCAGAAACAATGCAGCTCTTGGTAACTTGCTATTTGGATAAATTTGTCTTTTTAAAATAAGTTAGAAATCTACACTAAATTCAGTTCCCCATCAAATTTTATTAACTGTCTGCAAGATACCAAATAATTGTTTGACCAAACTCTTCTGCTTTGCCAGAGAGAAGATTGAAAACCATAAACTCAGGTGAATGAGTAAGACTAATGGAGACAGCAAAGTCGTATTAAAATGACTTGTGGGTTTTTCACTCCTGCTTTGGGACCCTTATAAGACCATGTTTATTTTTCTTTTACACATGCACATAAATAAATATGTATAATGGTCTTTTAAAAATGGATCATACTGATGAGGACTCACATTCCTTGGTTTGAAGAATGCAGTGGAATACCAACACTTAAAACAAATGGATGCATTTCTAAAATTCAGAAGAAAATTAGAAATTTTAAGCATAGGCTTGTGTCTACCAACTAAAGTTTTGCAGCATATACAAACAACAATTTAACATTTCAGTGCTTGATTCTCAGATTTGATTATCTACAATGTCAAAATACCTCAAATGACTGAAGGTTTTCCATTTCAAATTATTCTGTTAAGTACCACTAAATATTTTGTAAAATGCTTTTTAGGTTCCTAACTGGGTTACATTTATATTATTCTTCTACTATGCAGAATAATAGATAATTATTATCTGTTTCTTGGTCAGGGGAAGAATTCATCCCCCAAAATAAAATCTTGGTTAAATTTTGCTGTTCAGTTCAGTTCAGTTCAGTCGCTCAGTCGTGTCCGACTCTTTGCGACCCCATGAACTGCAGCATGCCAGGCCTCCCTGTCCATCACCAACTCCCGGAGTTCACTCAGACTCATGTCCATCGAGTCAGTGATGCCATCCAGCCATCTCATCCTCTGTCGTCCCCTTCTCCTCCTGCCCACAATCCCTCCTAGCATCAAAGTCTTTTCCAATGAGTCAACTCTTCGCATGAGGTGGCCAAAGTACTAGAGTTTCAGCTTTAGCATCAGTCCTTCCAAAGAAATCCCAGGGTTGATCTCCTTCAGAATGGACTGGTTGGATCTCCTTGCAGTCCAAGGGACTCTCAAGAGTCTTCTCCAACACCACAGTTCAGATGCATCAATTCTTTGGCATTCAGCCTTCTTCACAGTCCAACTCTCACATCCATACATGACTACTGGAAAAACCATAGCCTTGACTAGATGGACCTTAGTTGGCAAAATAATGTCTCTGCTTTTGAATATACTGTCTAGGTTGGTCATAACTTTTCTTCCAAGGAGTAAGCATCTTTTAATTTCACGGCTGCAGTCACCATCTGCAGTGATTTTGGAGCCCCCCAAAATAAAGTCTGACACTGTTTCCACTGTTTCCCCATCTATTTCCCATGAAGTGATGGGACCGGATGCCATGATCTTAGTTTTCTGAATGTTGAGCTTTAAGCCAACTTTTTCACTCTCCTCTTTCACTTTTATCAAGAGGCTTTTTAGCTCCTCTTCACTTTCTGCCATAAGGGTAGTGTCATCTGCATATCTGAGGTTATTGATATTTCTCCCGACAATCTTGATTCCAGCTTGTAACAAATTATCCACCACAGATTAAGACATGTCTCTTTGTATAAGAAAATTTCCTGCTTGTAGTTTTGGTGAGACACAACATACGGAAAAAATATAGCTCTTAAAATAACTTGGTAAAATAATTTAGAAAATGAAATGGTATAAAATGCTGTAACCACAGTACATAAGTAACATTTCCTCCAATAACCATTAAAGACACAGTTATTACGAGACTTTCCTTAGCACTCTTATTTTATTTTTTTATAACATTACAAAAATGGCTTTCTACACTAAAACTTTGCATAACCTGCTCACAGTTATTTGCTCACACTTTGCTCATTGTACAAAAACATCTAAGGAAAACAAGCACACATGTTAAGTTATTTTAAGTTGAAATACACATGCTTATCCTATTTTAAGAGAAATCTGATGGTTGAAATATTTCATTTCTCAGAAACTTAATGGAAATAGTTCCTGACTGTGCAGTGAAGACAGTAATAAAATATTATTAAGTGGAAAATTGTCCTTGTTCTAAATCCACTATTTTACACCTCTATAGAATCATAAACATTTAAGAAATTTTCTAACAAGCAAATAGTCCAATAAAATATATGTTTGGTGTCAAAAGATGTTCTGTTAATTTTTATTATTTATCATCTCCTTTTTTAATGTATAATATGCACAAAAAAGAGAAAGAAAGTTGGGGAGAGAAATTACAATCCCACATTTTTATATATGAAATTTATTTCTGTAGAAGTATTCACATGGACAACCAGAATTTAAGCTTTTATCATTACCCTAGAATGATATAAACTCAGAGAACTACTTTTTTGTGTCCTTTATTGACAGAGAAGCTCTACATTCTAGGGAGGAAAATTCGCATGATTCCTTCTTTCTTCCAATGAATTATCTGAATTCCAGTTTCCTGGCAGTATCGATGATAGATAAATTATATAAATTTAAAGTCAGATAGATAAGAGTTCAGTAACAATCTCTTCACTCTAATTATCTGCTTATTAATCCTCATAGAATTAATCTGCTTATTAATTCCAATAGAATGGGAATCAGAATAATGTTTTCTTTATGAGCTGACAGGAGGCTTTCCTGTAAAGGATATAATATAAAACCAGCCACATAGTAAATGTTTAATACATTTTATTATTATTTCACTATAAGAGGAAAGATGACTTTTAAAATGATGATAAAAATATTTCTCAAACACTTACTGTTAGAATTAGAGTTTCAACTTTGCTCTTGATCAGGTTGTATCTATATTTTGCTAATGTGTAATTATTTTGCATATAATTTGGCACCATGTGAATATTTTACATTCGTTATCTACCTTGACCATTACAACACTGTAAATTCATTTTACAGACAAAACAATTAAGGGGGAGCATTCTCTAGTCCCAAGAATTTTAAAGATATTATATTTTTAAATTTATTTTAAACTTCTCTAGGTTTAAGGAGGAGATTCAGAGAAGACATAGCCTATATCTACATTAAAAATAATTTAGAGAAATTTGATGAGGAATTCCCTCCATTATGGGGATATTACCACATTAGACACAGCTTTTTTCCTAATATTTCCTTGAATTACAGTACTATTAGATGAAATTATATAAATCAATAAATTGAGTATATCCTTGAAGATCTATTTTACCCTACATTTTTTAACAGATTTGGAATTTGGTATTTTTGTTCTACTTCTGGCTGATAAGCATAATCAGTTAGATTTGCTTCTGTTGTATTATTTCATAGATAAATTTGAAGCTTATTCCTTTAACTTCATTACTTACTAATAAGAACAATTAAAATTTTAAATTCCCAGAAATAAATGGAAATATTTCAAAATGTAAGCAAAATAACTGCACATTAGCTAAATATAGATACAACCTGATCAAGAGCAAAGTTGAAACTCCAATTTTAATATGAACCAAATCTCATGTGTGTCAGTATATGTATGTGTGTGTACGACATGAAGTTTTGTTTGAGTTGAAAAATAAATAATAAAAGTAAATATTGCTGGGTCATAAGGCAGCTCTATTTGCAATTTTTTAAGGAATCTCCACACTGTTCTCCATAGTGGCTGTACTAGTCCCACTGCTGGGCATACACACCAAGGAAACCAGAATTGAAAGAGACACATGTACCCCAATGTTCATTGCAGCACTGTTTGTAATAGCCAGGACATGGAAACAACCTAGACGTCCATCAGCAGTTGAATGGATAAGAAAGCTGTGGTACATATACACAATGGAGTATTACTCAGGCATTAAAAAGAATACATTTGAATCAGTTCTAATGAGATAGATGAAACTCGAGCTGATTATACAGAGTGAAGTAAGCCAGAAAGAAAAACACCAATACAGTATACTGACACATATATACGGAATTTAGAATGATGGTAATGATGACCCTGTATGCGAGACAGCAAAAGAGACACAGATGTGTAGAGCGGACTTTTGGACTCTGAGGGAGAGGGAGAGGGTGGGATGATTTGGGAGAATGGCATTGAAACATGTATACTATCATGTAAGAAATGAAGTGCCAGTCTATGTTCGACACAGGATACAGGATGCTTGGGGCTGGTGCATGGGGATGATCCAGAGAGATGGTATGGGAAGGGTGGTGGGAGGGGGATTCAGGATTGGGAGCTTGTATACACCTGTGGTGGATTCACGTTAATGTATGGCAAAACCAATACAGTACTGTAAAGTAAAATAAAGTAAAAATAAAATTTAAAAAAATAAAAAATAAAGACCTAAATATTTAAAAAATGAATAAGATAATAAATAAAGATGCCTGTTACTAACCATTATAAACACAATACTTTGGGGGGAAAAAAGTAAATATTAAATATTTACTTCTCATACTGTACATAGCATGATCATAAACCACAGATTATATACTATTATTTTAACTTTCAGGTGACTTCCAAAGAAAGGAAATATTTGAGAAAGTGATGCAATTCTTGAGACTTTTTGAAAATGAGAAGTCATAACAGTTTAGTGACTGAATTAAAATTATAACTCAACAGTAGAATGCAAGTCAAGTTCACAAAAGAGTTTGTACAGATAATCCTCAACCTGCTTAATTCACAAAACAAGTTCCAAGTATTGAACATGTCTCCTAAAAACAGGGTTCAACATTAACAACAATCTGAGTTGCAATATTAATATAAATAGAAACCAGAGAGAAAATTCTAAAATGTAGTCAAAAGTTTGATAATATTGATAACAGTATGTAATCAAATATGTGGCTATTATTAAAATTCTTTTTTAAAAACAAGGAAAATTGACCTTCTGAGTGGGAGAAAATAATAGCAAATGAAGCAACTGACAAACAACTAATCTCAAAAATATACAAGCAACTTATGCAGCTCAATTCCAGAAAAATAAACGACCCAATCAAAAAATGGGCCAAAGAACTAAATAGTCATTTCTCCAAAGAAGACATACGGATGGCTAACAAACACATGAAAAGATGCTCAACATCACTCATTATTAGAGAAATGCAAATCAAAACCACAATGAGGTACCACTTCACACCAGTCAGAATGGCTGCGATCCAAAAATCTGCAAGCAATAAATGCTGGAGAGGGTGTGGAGAAAGGGAACCCTCCTACACTGTTGGTGGGAATGCAAACTAGTACAGCCACTATGGAGAACAGTGTGGAGATTCCTTAAAAATTTCAAATAGAACTGCCTTATGACCCAGCAATCCCACTGCTGGGCATACACACCAAGGAAACCAGAATTGAAAGAGACACATGTACCCCAATGTTCATCGCAGCACTGTTTATAATAGCCAGGACATGGAAACAACCTAGATGTCCATCAGCAGATGAATGGATAAGAAAGCTGTGGTACCTATACACAATGGAGTATTACTCAGCTGTAAAAAAGAATTCATTTGAATCAGTTCTGATGAGATGGATGAAATTGGAGCCGATTATACAGAGTGAAGTAAGCCAGAAAGAAAAACACCAATACAGTATACTAACACATATATATGGAATTTAGAAAGATGGCAATGACGACCCTGTATGCAAGACAGGAAAAAAGACACAGATGTGTATAACGGACTTTTGGACTCAGAGGGAGAGGGAGAGGGTGGGATGATTTGGGAGAATGGCATTCTAACATGTATACTATCATGTAAGAATTGAATCGCCAGTCTATGTCTGACGCAGGATATAGCATGCTTGGGGCTGGTGCATGGGGATGACCCAGAGAGATGTTATGGGGAGGGGGGTGGGAGGGGGGATCATGTTTGGGAATGCATGTAAGAATTAAAGATTTTAAAATTAAAAAAATAAAATAAAATAAAAACAAGGAAAATTGAAATTTGTGGTGTGGTGCCATTATTACCCCATTGGTAGTATTAAGGAAAAACATTTTTAATAAAATATTTTAAAATTTTTCAATAAAATAAAAATTTTTTTACATTTTTCATTCTTGAAAAATAAATCAGATATCAGATTATTTAACAATGTTATCCCTTAAATTATTAGATCATTATAGTTAAGATGTATGTCTTTTTAGTTTATAGCATATATGAAATTACATATACAATGTATTGTATATATATTCTTATACATAGTAATAAAGTATGTGTGTGTTCAGTCACTCACTCATGTGCATCTCTTTGTGGCCCCATGGACTGTACCCTGCCAGGCTCCTCTGCCTATGAAATTTTCCAGGCAATATACTGCAGTGGAGTGTCATTTCCTACTGCAGGGGATCTTCCTGACCCAAGGATTGAACCCACATTTCTTGCGTCTTTTGCACTTCTGGCACTGCCAGGAGGATTCTTTACCACTACTGCCACCTGGGAAGCCCAGTAATATATGATATATTTATTATATAGTGAATATACTATATATATATATATATGAAGATAAAGTGACATATGCACCTTTTAACTGTAAGGTCCTGAAAATTTAGAATTTAAAAGAAAAATATATGTAATATGATGCGCATATATATTGTAATCTTTCATACATACCTATTTCTACCCTCACCTTATCATTAGCAAGAAGAATGGTTATTGATTGACCAAAGATTCTTACCCTGAGACCCATGGTTCTTTAGATTTTAATGGATGATACTTAAAAGATTTACAAAATACCTAGAGACAATATAAAATTTATCTGTGATATTTTACACTTTTCTGATGAAGGACTCTCCAACTTTCCTAAAGGTTAAGAGCAGCTATTTGAGATACAAGAAAGCCAATAGAGAAAAGAGAAAGAAAGAAAGAGATGATGGAATAGTGAGTACGTATGTCATGGTATGGTTTTAAATCCTATCTCTCCCACA
Source organism: Ovis aries (assembly GCF_016772045.2). NCBI lineage: Eukaryota > Metazoa > Chordata > Mammalia > Artiodactyla > Bovidae > Ovis > Ovis aries. Next base: position 66,772,412 of record NC_056061.1, read on the forward strand.
TGGCTGTGGAATCCTCTTAAAGTTTCATTTTTGAAATTTTAATCCAAAATTATTGAGATAATTATGATACTAATGCAGAATAAACTATCCAAGTAGATTATATACACACTCATCTGGTGGCTCTTGCAAGAAAGGATGGTTGAATTCACCAGAGTAAATGATTGAACTCACCAGTATTATATCTCATCACAGCTACACAGAATCACCCAAATATCCAAACATTTAGCAATGTACAATAAGATGGCCATGCCAAATTATGAGTTATAATTTAACAATTTGGGACATATGATGCCTATTTTATATTCAAATCATATTCAGATGATATCTATTTCACTATAATACAAATGTCTTCACACCTTTTAATCACATGCTTAGAAGTTACAGATATAAATTATTTCTATAAATTATGATTAATTGCACAAAGATTTGTTCCACCTTTTGAATTTTCTATTAATTTACTCAAACAATGCAGATACATACATGAACTAGTTATGAATAAAATTCACCAGGAAAAAAATGACTTGTATTTCAAATATTTGGAGCTTGACTATTACACTCATCAGATGATTGAGTCAAAAGAGAAATTTATTTCATGCTCCCAAACAAATTTAAGATAAATGCCCTAGAGATGGCCCTAGGACCGACTTCAATCTCGAAGCAATATTGACTTATACAAATATAGAGTTGCATTTTGAATCACTTTTAATGTGAGGAATACATACATTTTTAATGTTATTTAAAGTCTTGTTCAGAGAAAAATGGTAACAATGTTTGTTTTGCCTTTTCTGAGTCAATTGTGAAATCCTTTAATGAATTAACTGAGATTTACTAAGAAAAATAATTGCTCAGTTCTGTTCTACTCAACAGAAATACGAGTACTTTCTTTTCAGGTAGTGAGTTGAAAGGACAAAATCACAGTGCCATTTCCTGCTTCACACTGTGCCCATTTAGTAATACAGAATTGGTCACCACGTTCTTAGGATTGCTTTTCAAGGAAGTCATGCGCACTACAGAGGAGCTGAGTAGATAGCTGGTGGATCTCTCTCCATAGGACTTCCTTCCACAACAGAGCTGACTATTGAAATGTCTCCTGAAGCTTTCACTGAGCAAATAAAGAGCAAATGGATTGACACAGGAATTGCAAAAGCTCAGAACTCGGGCAACCAAGGTGACAATCATGTGGCCTAGAGATGGGTCAATCTTGTTATAGTTGAAAGACCTGTACATGTAGAGGATGTGATTTGGAAACCAACAGAAGATGAAGCAGCCCACAAAGACCAGCACGATTTTGGCCAGGCGTTTCCGTGTTTCCATCTGCAAATATAAGGAAATAGTCCCTCTGATTAAAATGAAAATGGAGGCAGCCACATTCTAAAACACACTGTGTTCGAAAGATGTAAAACTCAGCATAGCATGCAAATGCATCCAAAAGCACAAACACGATTTTCCTTGCCAAGATAATGACTTTAACAATTTGATGCAGCCTATTTTGGTCATTACACTATTTTCACTTTAAAATGTTTGACAGTTTATAAAAGGCTATGTTCATGTTAAAACTGTGATCTTAAACATTTCTTAACTTTTCCTTTTGCTTAAAGCCTTATCATGATCACTATAAACATAAATCATTTCTGTTTGTGTTAAACTCATTGAATTAAAAAACCACAGAATAAATTCAAGCTTAAAAAACTTTAAACCAGAGTATTTTAAATAAGAAAATTTGATCTATTGAAATAGGGCATGACTTTTAAAAAATCTTATCCACACACACACGAGAAAAAAAACTTGAAATTTAATTTAAACTCCAGCCTCTCATAAATCAAAAGCATCTGATATAACTGTCATTTCTATAAACATTATCATGTTAGACTATGTACCCTTAAAATAAAAACATTTTCTTTTCATAAAATTCACCTAGTATGTTTAGGGTTTTATAGGAAGGTCTTCAGGAATGTGATAAATAGACAAAATTCAAATATGAGACAGTAATCTTTTTAAATCTAAAAATCATTTTCTAACATCGAGAGCCCCAAGTTTAGCTCACATTTGTCTAATTTGTTTGAATATTTAAATAAGGCAACATGAAAGTGGAGACATAATTTACCAAGATATTTATAGTAGACAAGGTATTTTCTGAGCTTAAACTATTGGTAATTGACTAGAATATGCCAGGGAAGCCTGGAAAGGTTTAGGATTAAAACAGATCTGGGGAGTAAGTAGTGGTGAATGATAAACAAAAGTGTAAGTGAGAAGGAGTCTAGACCAGGAAGCAGAATGTGGCGCTCTGGATATAGTCCAGTAGCATCAATTAGACAACTTGGATGAATTAGGGAAGTGGATGTAAAGCTTATATCACTAAGCATGGGCCTCCATAGCAGGTTGAGCCTAGGTGCAAGAATTTCACTGCAGTATACATTTATTTACTATTTATTTATTGGAAAAGCTATAGAGTTGAATTAGACCAAGTCTGACGTTGGCTCCAGCCCGCCCTCTTTTCCCTTTCACTCTTGTTTTAAGGCCCTCTGTTCCCAGTCTCTTGCTTCGGTATTTTAACCAAACCTCACCCCGAGTCCCCGGGTAGTGTCCTAGTCCTTTTCTGATGTAACCTTCCCCCAGACTTTCTGTCATCCCTTGTGGGCTAATGGGAGAAGAAACAATTATTGAATAAATGTATACTCAAAATGTGACTCAGATGGTAAAGAATCCGCCTGCAAGGCAGAAGACCTGGGTTTGATCCCTGTGTCAGGAAGATCCCCTGGAGAAGGGGATCTTCCCAATCCAGTCCATAGGGTCGCAAATAGTCAGACACAACTGAAGCGACTTAGCACACACACATACTTAAAATATGAATTTTTTTCTGGTTTGTTATGTGTTTCTTTGCATAAACATTTGCACGTAAAGAAAAGCCATCAGAGACATTCTAACAGGCATGTTCAGGCGTCAGATAAATTGGACCTCAGCGGACTTTTACAGCTAAGCTGCTGCTGCTGCTAAGTCGCTTCAGTCGTGTCCAACTCTGTGCGACCCCGCAGATGGCAGCCCACCAGGCTCCACCATCTCTGGGATTCTCCAGGCAAGAACAGTGGAGTGGGTTGTCATTTCCTTCTCCAATGCATGAAACTGAAAAGAGAAAATGAAGTCACTCAGTCGTGTCTGACTCTTAGTGACCCCATGGACTGTTAAGACATGGCCACAAAATAGAGACCACTGTCTCCAACATCCCTTCTAATTCAGGCTACTATGTGTCCCAGTGTCCTCTTACTGTTCTAATCATTCCTGGTACTGAAAGCCCATGAACTAGAAACTCAAAATAGCACTGACTGCTTCTCACCAGCATGCCCTCAACATACACACCTACAGAGCTTACCTGTTTTTTGGTATGTTCATTGTATTCTCCTGGAAGATTATGTGCACTTTTAATTAAGGTCTTTGCAATGTGATAATAATAAACACTAATGATAACAAGTGGTATGAGGAAGTAGACCAAGAAGATGAGCACTGAATGAATCTTTGGATGTAATTCATCCGTCTGAGGGTAGGGTATACACGCCGTGAAGCTGCCGTTATCCAAGCTGCCAATGCGTGCCACTTGGGAAAATATGGCTTCGGGAATAGCCAACAGCACGGAGACCACCCAGATGCCCACGGCCTTCACGCAGGTCCACAGCACTGCCCCTGATGTCTGGATATCCATGGGGTTTACAATGGCTCTGTACCTGCGCAGACAGTACATCTCAAATTACTCTCTTAAGAAAGAAAAATTTTAAAGAGAAAGGAAAAGAGAGAGAGATTTTACTAAGAGGCCAACCTGTTTACCATAGCCAAGACAAGGAAGCAACCTAGATGTCCATCAGCAGAGGAATGGATAAAGATATGGTACAGATACACAATGGAATACTGCTGCTGCCACTGCTGCTAAGTCGCTTCAGTCGTGTCCGATTCTGTGCAACCCCATAGAGGGCAGCCTGCCTGGCTCCCCCGTCCCTGGGATTCTCCAGGCAAGAATACTGGAGTGGGTTGCCATTTCCTTCTCCAATGCATGAAAGTGAAAAGCGAAAGTGAAGTCGCTCAGTCATGCCCGACTCTTAGTGACCCCATGGACTGCAGCCCACCAGGCTCCTCCATCCATGGGATTTTCCAGGCAAGAGTACTGGAGTGGGGTGCCATTGCCTTCTCAGCGATGGAATACTACTCAGCCATTAAAAAGAGTGAACTAATGCCACCTGCAGCAACATCGATGGACCTAGAGATTGTCACACTGAATTAACAAAGTCAGACGGAGAAGGAGAAATATCATATGACCTCCCTTTTATAAAGAATCTTTAAAAAATAATGCAAATAAACTTATTTACGAAACAGAAATAGACATAGACTTACAGAATGAAAAAAAAATTTTTTTACACTTAGCAATGTAAAAAAAAAAAGAATTGTGGTTTCCAGGATTAAGGATGGGAGGAAGGATAGGAATTGAAATGTACATACCACTCTATTTAAAATGGATAACCAACAAGGACTGACTGTATAGCATAGGGGACTCTACTCAATGTTATGTGGCAGCCTGGATGGGAGGGGGATTTGGGGGAGAATGGATACATGTATATGTATGGCTGAGTCCCTTTGCTGTTCACCTGAAATTATCACAACATTGTTAATTGGCTATACTCCAATACAAAATCAAATTTTTAAGTTTTTTTAAAAAGAGAGAGGTGCCAACACCCCAAGCTGTTATGTAGTGTGTAGAATAACTAAGAACCCTGGTGTCTCTCTGCCCACAAGTCATTCCACTGCTTATGAGCACAGAAAAGATGAGAAAAAATTTTAAATTGTCATTTCCCAAACTTCAATAATTTGCTTACATCCTTCACCAGTATTTTCTCCATCTACACATACTGCAAGTATTATCATATATTGAATAATTTTAATTAAATACTTTTATTTCCAAATACTACTGCAATTACTATAACACATAATCATAAATATAAAATGTTCACAAAATAGTATTATTAAAATTTACCTGAATACTTTTCTAGGGCTTCTGAGGTTGAGTCTCCTATGTCTTTTTCCCCCTACGGACATTGAGAAACCTTAGGGAAGAATTTAGATGGGAGTTTTCTCCTTAATTTAGTCACAAGGACAGAAAGAACTGGAATTGAATAGCATTGTCTTTATAGCTCAAATTTCATTAATGTCAAGACCTCATGAAGTCTTCTCCCACCTAACACCATCATAGTAGTAAATGAACCACACTCCAGGACACAATAGCTTAAACAATCCAAGCCTTCTAAACCTCATTCAATTGCACATGACTATTAAGTAAGTTAATAATAATGCAAACAAAACAAAATCATATGTAAATCTCAAATCACTTACATCTATCTTTAAAAGCATTTCAGGTTACCCATATACCTAGAAGGTTAACAAGATACAGAAAAAAGTGATTTTAGTCAAACAAATTAGCACTGTTATTTCATCTCTGATATCTTTTAGAATATCACTTCAGATCTTTTTCTGCATCTGTAAGGTGGGGATAAAACCATCTCCCTCAAAGTTTTGTGATTAGAAAAACTGTACAGACTACCTATTACAATGCCTGGCACCTAGCCGTTAGTTACCATGCCATGAACCTATTCCTTCTCTTTATTTATGTTTGAGTTAGTTTTATATTTCAAAAATTCAGAATAGTTTAAGCTATAAAACAAGCAGATAAAGTCTCCCTCTGAGGTTCTTTAAGAATTCATCCCATTGCCCATAGGAGAGGAGCAGCTCCCAACCTCAATAGCATAGTCTTTCTCCCTCCTGACTTGCACCAGATGTCATTTCCAGACCCTCAACAGGAAAGTGGCAGTTCACATTTTCATCTAGACGGTCTTCCCACGAAATATACAGAAATGAAAGCAAAGTAACAGCAAGCAGCTTCAACTCCAAATTTAATGAAGTTGCAAACACATACAGACTTTGCACATGGCAGAACTCAACAGGCATGAGTTTCTTTCTCCTATTCTGATTAACTGCATGTTCTTCCAAAACTGAAAGAAATACAATCACTAACTAGAATGAGCTAATGTATCTTCTTTTCTAAACTTTATCAGATGAATACATTCAAATAGGCTGGTTTGTTTTTCAAATCAGAGCGCACTGAGTGCTACAAAGCAGAAGTCTCTCATTCTATATCTGGTCCCACTCCTGAGTTAAAACAAATTCCAAATCATTACCTCCTTACGTCCAAGAAATGTACTTCTGCCATTGTCTCTTGAATTAAATATTACAGACATTAGCTCTTGACATCCTGTTATGATATTTAAAGATTTTCTTTCTTATACCACCTTTATTCTTCTCGTTCCTAACTTCTTGATTTAGTAAGATATATTACATTTTTACAAGATAGTCAGTGCAGCATTATTATGGCTAAACAAATATTGCTCACTGCAGAGTTAAGTTGTATATTATGATGATGTTTTAAACTTAACTTTTCAGTCTGCCATTAAATAGGAAAAGCCATTAAGAATTTCTTATACCAGGGAAAGTAATAATGCATCTTAATGGTGACGAGTCCAGGTTTTGAATTGGGTTCAGACAATGGTTCCATCACTGCGAGATTGTGGAAATGTTGCTTAATTTCAGGTCTTAATTTTCTTCACTTTAAATGGTAATAATTACAGTGCCTATTTCATAGTGTTGTAAGGATGAAAAAAAAAAAAGTTAGCACAGTACTAAGGGCAATTAATCTTACACCTATCTCCAAATCCATAAGAAATTAAAATGTTCAGTGAGATGAAGTATGAGGTTAATTACTAATCAACACTTGATTACTATGTCATGGGAGAAAAATAGAAGTATAAACATATAAAAAGCGTTTCCAAACCCTTTGAAGTGTATATTGGAATGTACTATGTAATTTCACCACTAGTAATTCCAGTTTCTTGGTTTAAATTTTCAAAATGCACACTGAGAAGCAAGAGTAGGCTCTGGACCACACAGAAGAGGCAACCAACTTTATGCTGTTATTAAAGTACCCACACTATGTTTACAAAAGTATGTGATACATGTAAACTGAAAAAAGTCAGTAAATATATAAAGAATAGCATTTTCTCTTTCCCTTGTCAGAGCCAGTTTACCAATTTCCAAAACAGTAGATTGAGAAAAGTAGTATGAAATAAACTCAAGCCCTAGGTCTTGCTACTGATATCACTTTTAAAAATGAAAGCATAAAGAGAGTAACTATTATAATGATAGCTCTTCATTAAGTTTTATTCTAATCACTAAATAGAATTTTTTTCACATTCTAATTAAAATGGATTTCATGAAGAAGGGCAACTAAACTAAAACATCACATTTTACTTCTGATACACACAAAAAAAGTGTTTTAAAAGATAATACTGAATAGAAAGGGTCATAGAAACAAAATGAGATGCATAACTTACTCAAAGTCACCCGTCTTTATAGGAATGTGGTTTTAGAAAGAATACATTATACAAACTAAAAGGTCAGTAGTATTTGGTTTAAAAGACAATGACTCTCAACTTTCTATTGAATATTGTCTTCTCATCAACGAAGATTAACTTCTCAATGCCAAAGTGATGTAACAGCATTATTACAAATGCCAAGAAATTTAGATGGACTCATTTTTCATTAATGATTTAATATGTAAATTAAAGTGAAAGATCATGAACACCACCTTAATCATTCAAGCTAAGTTGTTTATCTAAACAGTTTAAGTCAATAACCTACTCCTAAGGAAATTTGACCAGGGTTCCATGCAATGATGTCTAATTACACATTTCTCCCCACACCCATCCAGATATTCCTCCTGCTTAAATTCCCCAAATCATGATTGTAGAGAGTCTGGGATAGGGTACTAGACCAAGAGTCAACAGGACTGGATTCTCCTCCCAGGTCTGCCTGGGCTTCAATATCCTCATCTGAAAAATAACACAGTCGAACTAGTTGATCCGTAAGGTAGAATAATAGACATTTCCCACTCTTGAAATATATGGAAAGAAGATTTTATATCAAAGATGCATTTTTCAGCACTGTTTTAAGATACTGAAACTTAGTATCTTACCCGTTAGTAGGAGGGAAAATCATATCACTGGACTTTAGGTAATAAAACTAGAAGAATATAAAAAATCATGTCTGAAGAACATGTACTATTCTAGATGTTTTTGCTTCAAATAAATAGCAGCATTTAGTTAGTGAAATAAGTCTTCTCCTTATTTGTAAAAAAAAAAAAATCAAAATCAAACACTTTCCTAGTATTAAGGCAGACAGTCTTACCTATCAGGTTATTAAACTACTGAATAAGGAAAGTGCACCTCTAATTTTTTAGGGACACACCAATAGCTTCTACAAGATTGTTGCACATCTATTCTATAGCTTTTCTATGAAATGGATAATGAAGATCCCCAAAGTGTGTGTGACTCAATGGACATGAGTTTGAGAAAACTCAGGGAGATAGTGAAGGACAGGGAAGCCTGGCGGAGCTGCAGTTCATTGGGTTGCAAAGACTCACACACGACTTAGCCCCTGAACAACAAAAAAGTGTGGAAGGGAAAGGCTAGGCTGTACAATTTTAAACTAATGCAAATATTTATAAAATAATGATTTTCTTATTTTTTTTTCAAGCTTCACATCTCTGTCCATTTTAACTCCTTTTACTCTAATTCTCTGATAGAGTCTCTCTCCTTCTCTCCCCTCTACCTCTTCCTCCCTGCCCTTCTCTTACCCTTCCTTGCCCGGGTACACTCCTGCCCCTCTCCACGGCCGCGGCCTCTGCCCTTACCTGTCGGCACTGAGGGCAGTGAGAGTGAAAACGGACACCCCCACGGAGGTGAGCTGGATCACCGGGATGAGTTTGCAGCCCACCTTCCCGAACATCCACTCGTCGAAGAAGTAGCGCGAGGCATCCACCGGGACGCAGGTGAGCAGCAGCAGCACGTCCCCAGCAGCCAGGTTAGAGATGAAGATGTTGGGGACGCTCCTCATGGCGCTGTTGGTGATGAAGATCTTCACCAACATAATGTTGCCCAGCAAGCCCACTGTGATGATGAGCAGGTAGAGGGACGGGATCACACAGCGGATCACCAACTCCGGAGTGGTCCCGTCCGGGGCGGGTAGGAAATCTCTTTCCGACATCCCGGGAACAAAACCGCTCCGATTCCCGCCCGCGGGCTGGGAGAGGTTGGAGAGAGACTCGGGTGGCATGGTCTCTTTTCCGGGAGAGTTCGCTGGAGTTTCCGTGCGGCCAGGTGCCCAGAAGAGTGCAACTCACTCTTAGGCTGAATGGATTTCCCTCTCGCCAGGACAAGCTTCCCGCCCGCGAGGATCGGGTCACACCGCGTGATCCCCAGGAAGACCCGGCGGGTGAGAAGTGTCCGCAGGACCCAGCCCTTCACTTTTAGAAGGGGCGCGTTGGCTCCTGCTGGCTCCGAATTGAAAAAGGAAAAAAAAAAAAAAAAGGCAAAGCAGTTGAGTCTTTGTTCCAGTTCTCAAGGGATTGTCCTCGCTTCTAGCTAGCGGAGAATAACCCTTTTGTGAATAAAGAGTTATCGCTCTGAAATTAATTGAAGTCCCTGTCAGACTTTTCGCGGGGAAGGCAGGAAGTCATCCTGTCGCTGTCCAGCCGCTGAAACGCTAGGAACTAGCAGTGGGGCGGTTAGCACTTTACTGGTCCCACAGCTTTGCTCTTGTTTTGCAGTTCCTGCAGCGTTGTGTGGGATTGGAGGGGCTCCGAGTCCTTTCTCTCGCGGGACCTCCCTCTATAGATCCATCCTTACCCGCCTCCAAGCAAGTTTGTGAACCTCTGAAGATTTGGGGGCTGAGCTGGTGAGTCCCTGATCCTCGCACACTGAATTTAGGAAAGAAAAGGAGTCACAAAGGAGGAAGCAAATGAATGGTATTCCTTACTACTTTTCTTCCTTGACCCACTTTTCTCACTCCAAAGATAGAAACTCTTTCCTATAGTCAGCATATTGTTTCTTTAACTTACATTTCATTGAAATAAGATGACACCACCCTTAGGGCAGAAAGTGAAGAGGAACTAAAGAGCCTCGATGAAAGTGAAAGAGGAGAGTGAAAAAGTTGGCTTAAAGCTCAACATTCAGAAAACGAAGATCATGGCATCTGGTCCCATCACTTCATGGCAAATAGATGGGGAAACAGTGGAAACAGTGTCAGACTCTATTTTGGGGGGCTCCAAAATCACTGCAGATGGTGACTACAGCCATAAAATTAAGACGCTTACTCCTTGGAAGGAAAGTTATGGCCAACCTAGATAGCATATCCAGAAGCAGAGACATTGCCAACAAAGGTCCATCTAGTCAAGGCTATGGTTTTTCCAGTGGTCATGTATGGATGTGAGAGTTGGACTGTGAAGAAAGTTGAGCACTGAAGAATTGATGCTTTTGAACTGTGGTGTTGGAGAAGACTCCTGAGAGTCCCTTGGACTGCAAGGAGATCCAACCAGTCCATTCTGAAGGAGATCAGTCCTGGGTGTTCTTTGGAAGGACTGATGCTAAAGCTGAAACTCCAATACTTTGGCCACCTCATGCGAAGAGCTGACTCATTGGAAAAGACCTTGATGCTGGGAGGGATTAGGGGCAGGAGGAGAAGGGGACGACAGAGGATGAGATGGCTGGATGGCATCACTGACTCGATGGACGTGAGTTTGAGTGAGGTGATGGACAGGGAGGCCTGGCGTGCTGTGATTCATGGGTTCGCTAAGAGTCAGACATGACTGAGTGACTGAACTGAACTGAACTGAAGGTACACAATTCTTAAATGTACAGATCTGGTATACACCATTCAGAACCTACAATCTAACCACTATCTCCCAGTGTAACCACTGCTGTTCTGCCTTTTATCATCTGAAACAAGTTTACCTATTTTTGAGCATCATATAAGTGGAATTATAAAATGTCTAACCATGTGTTAAACACTTCTTTGGGCTTCCCTGGTAGCTCAGCTGGTAAAGAACCTGCCTGCAATGCAGAAGATCCCAGTTTGATTCCTAGGTCAGGAAGATCCCCTGGAGAAGTGATAAGCTACCCCCTCCGGTATTCTTGGGCTTCCCTAGTGGCTCAGGTAGTAAAGAATCTGCTTGTAATGCAGAAGGCCTGGGTTCTATCCCTGGGGAGGGAACATCCCCTAGAGGGCATGGCAACCCATTCCAGTATTCTTGCCTGGAGAATTCCATGGACAGAGGACACTGGCAGGCTCCCCTGGGATCACAGAGAGTCCACGGGGTCCCAGGGTCAGACACAACTGAGTGACCTTCACCTACTTACTCTGAGCCAGCTTATTTTACTCAACATTATATCTGTGAAGTCCACCCATGCTTTTGCGTATAGCAGTTTTCATTGCTGTATAGTATTCTAGTATAAATATACCATTGTTTGGCTATCCCTTCTAATGTTGCTTGACGTTTGGGTTCTTTCTAGCTTTAGGTAACTTGAATAATGTTTCTGAAAATATTCTTGCGCCTGTTTTCTGGTGCACATTTGAATTCCAGATGTGGATTTGCTAGGTCACGGTGATTAAGAATGTTCTACTTGAGCAGAAATTAACAATTTTTCAAAGAGAATTCCAAGGTTTTCTTCTTTTGCATGTCTATGAGCAATTTCACCCCTATGTATATACTCAATATATATCTGATACTGATACAGTGTTTTAAATAGAATGTCACTAAGAACAAAATAACTTTTCAAATATACACCATTTAAGTCTAATGTAAACCTCTCAGAAGTGGCACAGTTCTGAAGTTAACTAAGTAACACTGTTCACATTAGGAAATAAACATTTGGCTAGTTCTTGGTTAAGGGATAAAATTGTATGATAACAAGAAAATTGGTCAAGGACTGCCTATAATGATCTAATGTGATGAAATGTGCCAAACCATGTGTAAAATTTAAGTAATTTTTTCAGATATTACTGACCAAGAATAGCATTTAATTATCATAGTTTAATTAGACAAGGTAAACATTTGCATTATAATCAATTTTATGTTTTTCTAATTCAGTTACAAGTCCTAATTATACTCTTCTTGGATTTCATTACTTAAAACAGTCTGTTATTGAAGTTAGCTAAATAGAATGTTTATATAATACATTTGAATATGTGTTAATGAACTTTATATATCATAGATAGCAAAGCAATTGATATTACATGTAAGTTGAAAATGTCTCTAGGAATTTTATCTTGTTATTTAAGTTTTTACTTAGCATCCAATCTCATTATGCAAAATAAGTTAACTAAAAACAATCGTCTAAACTCTGAAATCTCTCAGTCTTTCAAATTGCAACTATCCATCTTAGCCTATTTTATATGAAAATATATTGTAGTTTAAATTGCTCTATGCATAATTTTATTCTCTTCTGGTTGTATTTGGACAATATTAATGATTTAGACAAGAAAAATGTCTAGTCTAAAACTGGATTTAAAAAATAGCCAATTGCCTAGAATTGCAGAAATAAGGCATCTGAATTATTGAACTTTTCCATTCAAGTGAATCCTTATGCATTTACTCAAAGGCTCGGGTTGTGGAAGTAAAGAGTATAATAAATGTGTAAATAATGATGACCATCCTGATATTTTATTAAAATATGTTACAAATTTATTACATTATGTATGAACTACTTTACTACATCACAAGTTACATATAGGTACATGAGTGTTGCCTCATTTGTATAGAATCAATACCATCAGAGATAAATAATACTGAAAGGACAAACATTTTTATTGAAATCATTGGGTTCTTCAGCATTATATCTAATTTGATGTGTATAAATTTTGAATCTTAATTTCACATATGAAACAATCAAAATTCACACAGACAAAATAACTTGCTTAATTTCATAAATACACTAGTAAAACTATATTGAAGTTTTTTTCAAAACTATTTTGAAGTTTATTATATTTGACTTCAAAGTCTATTGTATTGCATTTTTCCCAGAGAATAAAATTGCCTGGAAAAATGTGATTTCTATATAACTGAAGGGTGTATTTTTAATACTGACATTTTCAGTGCTTTTAAAATGTATATATTACACATTTCATTGCCTTAAATTTAACAAATACTGTTCAGAACTATATGTAAACATTTCTTGCTGTTTCAAACTCATGCAAATAAGTTAGAAATCATAACCAAAAGTAAGACAAATCAGTCAACTGAAACTACACCAATGATAGCAGAGACAACATATAAGTAGATAAGAATATTTAAAATGTTAGTAAAACCTTATTTAGTGAGTTTGAGGAGGAATAGGGAAACTAAAATGTAAGGGGAGACATGGAGTATAAAAATACATATATGGAATTTATGTAAAAGAAAAAGCAACATTTGTGATGGAAAGCTTTATAGGATTAACAGCTGATCAAATAATATAGTACAGAGAGAAAAAGACTGAAAACAATGAATAAAGTATCAGAGCACTCTGGGAAAATTTCAGTGACCTAATATATCTGTAATTAGGTTATCAAAGGACAGGAAACAAAGGAAAAGGTTTCTAAATAGTTGAAGAAATAACAGCCCCAAATTTTTCAAATTTGAAGAAAGTAGATCCCAGGTAGAAGAAACGTGAAGAAAATTCTACCAAGATTGAAGACTAGAAGTTTTCCCACTAAGGTCAGAAACAAGGAAAGGATGTCCTCCTTCATCATTTTTATTCAACATTGTACTACAAGTTCTAGGGCTGCAATAGAGACACGTGTACCCCAATGCTCATCGCAGCACTGTTTATAATAGCCAGGACATGGAAGCAACCTAGATGTCCATCAGCAGATGAATGGATAAGAAAGCTGTGGTACATATATGCAATGGAATATTACTCAGCCATTAAAAAGAATACATTTGAATCAGTTCTAATGAGGTGGATGAAACTGAAGCCTATTATACAGAGTGAACTAAGCCAGAAAGAAAAACACCAGTATAGTATATTAATGGATATATATGGAATTTAGAAAGATGGTAACAATAACCCTGTATGTGAGAGAGCAAAAGAGACACAGATGTATAGAACAGTCTTTTGGACTCTGTGAGAGAGGGAAAAGGTGAGATGATTTGGGAGAATGGCATTGAAACATGTATAATATCATATATGAAATGAATCACCAGTCCAGGTTCAATGCAGGATACAGGATGCTGGGGGCTGGTGCACTGGGATGACCCAGAGGGATGGTATGGGGAGGGAGGTGGGAGAGGGGTTCTGGATGGGGAACAAGTGTACACTCGTGGATTCATGTTGATGTATGGCAAAATCAATACAATATTGTAAAGTAATTAGCCTCCAATTAAAATAAATAAAACAGTCCATGTTAGAGAATGGCATGATTTTCTATGTAGAAAATCCAAAACTTCAACAACAAAAAACAGCTCCTAGAACTATTAATAATAAGTGATTACAGCAAGGTTGCAGGATACAAGGTTAATATACGTCAATTTATTTTTTATATACCAGCAATAAACAAGTGGAATTTTAAATAAAAATTAAAATTCCATTTACACTAGCACCCCCCAAAATAAAATGCTTAGGTATAAATCTGACAAAATCTGTACCAGATCTAAGATTATTAAAGCAAATGAATCCATGAGGAATGCAAAAGGGCTCAAATACTGGAGACCACATCACCTGTAACCATGGTGGCCTATGGGAGACCCACAGACACACACAAATAAAAGTATATTTGGGGGTAATCACTACCATATGAGTTTGTCTTGTCTACGTTTCTGTGTAAATGTGTTTCCTACTTTCACTCAGGCAGTTAGCATACAATGATACGACATATATGGGAGATGAAACAAGACCAGACTACCTTGTCAAAGACACTATTACTGGAAATGAGACTAGGCATGGAGAAATCAGCACAAACAGAACTCACCTTCAATGCAAAGAGATGTTCAAAGGATGAAAGCTTCTTGCAAAAATATTCACCCCCATGATATCTTATTTTAGGGAGAAGGCAAATGATAGCAAGCTTCTCAGTCTGGTAAAGCTTTAACTAAATCTCTTCCAAAGGGAAAAACTGTTAAATGTGAGTGAACAAAACAGTGGGAAGGAGCTTGTGCTCCAAATCAAACAGGGATTATATATATATTATTACAAATAGAAGCTGAAGTACCCCAGGATGAGAGGACTATGTCTGGAA
This sequence comes from Ovis aries, assembly GCF_016772045.2. Classification (NCBI taxonomy): domain Eukaryota; kingdom Metazoa; phylum Chordata; class Mammalia; order Artiodactyla; family Bovidae; genus Ovis; species Ovis aries. The sequence goes on from NC_056061.1 coordinate 66,787,550, forward strand.
TGACATCACAGACATTCGCCCTGTGAAACCCCTGTAACTGGTGAAAATTATAAATAAACATAATTAATCACCTAATGTCTCCAGAAATTTTTCAAGACACATACAGCAACTAAAGAAATATCATTCAATATTATCTACTAAATCAGTGAAAACATCCAAACTGACATTTGAGACTCAATCCTCTTTTTCTATCCCCACACTAAGCTCAGAATGACATTGCTCCTCTCCAAGTGGGTGCAGCCAAGAACACAGGGCTCCCTCTCCCCGCAGAAGAGGAACAGATTATTAAGAGCCATGAAGAACCATGGTAACATGACAATCACACAAAAAAAGACAATTCTTCAGAAACTAGATTTAAAGTCACAGACTATTATGGTCTAACTGATAAAGAATTCAAGACAGCCACCATGAACAAACTCAATAAGCTATAAGAAAGCTCAGATGTTCAGTAAACTCAGGAATAGAGTTAATGAATACGAGGAATACTTTATTAAAGAGATTAAAATTCTAAAAGTAAACCAAACAGAAATAACAGAGTTGAAGAACTCAATAAATGATATGAAAACATTAGAATGCACTGGAAAGAGAGACCATATGTTAGAGAATATTCGTGAGTTCGAAGAAAGAAATCTAGAAATTATAAAGTAGAAGAGATAGAATTAGATGTTAAAAGATGAAGAAATTCTGTGACAACTATCTGACTTCATTAGGAAGGGCAATGTTAAAACAATGGGTATCCTAGAAGGAGAAAAGAGGAGAGAGCAGAGAGCTTATGTAAAGAAATAATAGCAGAGAACTTCCTAAACCTGGGGAAGAAAATGGAGATACAAGTCCATGAAACTAAGAGAACATCTAATTGCCTAAAATCAGAAATGTGTTCCTCAAGACACATTATATAAAAGCTCTCAAAAGTTAATGACAAAGAAATAATTTTAAAAGCTGTCAGGGAAAAAAGAACATGAGAAACCTCCATTAGGCTATCAGCAGAATTTTTTTCAGCAGAATCTCTACAGGTCAGGAGAGACTTCGGAATGACACACTCAAAGTATTGGAAGAGAAAAAAAAAAAAAAAACCTCTCAGCCAAGAATACACAGCAAAGTTATACTTCAGATATGAAGGAGAAATGAAGGTGTTCCTAGAGGAACAAAGGCTGAGAGAGTTCATCAATGCTATTAATAGATCTCCTTTGCAGGAAATAATGAAGGAAGCTCTTCTATCTGAAATGGAAAGGGAAAAAAGTACACAAAACTTTGAGTAAGATGAGAGAGACATACGGTAATACTCTATATCAGAATAGGTTGTTTAAAACTTAATTGTAGTACAAAGGTTAAAGGGGAAAAAAGTAGTAAAAGTAACTATAATTACTTCAGTTTGGTAACAACCTCACAATATAAAAAAGGATAATTTAAGACCACAAAAATGGGGAAGAGGAAAATGATGGAACCCACATAGGAAAATGAAGATAAGGTATTATCGGCAGAAAAAGGACTATGTTATCTACAAGACACTTTACACAAAATTCACAATAACCACAAAACAAAAATCTAGAGCAAAGACACAAAACATAAAAACAGGAAACAGAAAACCACCAAATTAAAATAGCAGGCCAAAAATGGAAGGAAAAAGAGACAAAAGAAATACAATCATATAAAAAGATAAAATGGCAGGACTTAACCAAATTTAAAATCACCCTTATATAATGTTATAAACCAATGTTACCTCAATTTTTTAAAAGTTGTTCTTCAAGGAGATAAAACTGAAAAATCTTTAGTTAGATTGACCAAGAAAAAGGAAAAAAAATTACCAAAGTCAGGTATGAAAAAGGATCATCACTTTGGTACTTTGCAGAACACGATGAAGAAAGTGGTGAGATGATACACACAATGGAATTTATAAACCATATATTTAAAAAGGGACTTGTACCTTAAAAATATAAAGAGCCCTTATAATTCGATCATAAAAGGGTAAACAGCTCAATTTAGAAAGGCACAAAGGATCTAAAGAAACATTTCTCTAAAGAAGATATATAACTGACCAATCAGCACATGAAAGGATGCTCAACATCATTAATCATCAGCGAAATGCACATCAAAACCATGATGAAAAACTCACTAGGATCACTATGATTAAAAAATAAAGACATCAGGAAACGCTGGTGGTCCAGTGGCTAGGACTCTGTGCTCCCACTGCTGAGGGTCCAGGTTCAACCACTGGTCTGTGAATTAATATCCCACAAGCTGAGTGATGCAGCAAAGAACAAAATAAAATTTAAAAACTAAAGACAAAATCAAGTGTTGACAAAGATGTGGGGAAATTCAAAGCCTTAGAGAAATGAAAAATGGTGCATTCACTGTGGAAAACAGTCTGACTATTCTTCAAAAGATTATACAAATTACCATATTACCCAGCAATTCTACTCCTAAGGATATATACAAGAGAATACCAGATCACCTGACCTGCCTGTTGAGAAATCTGTGTGCAGGTCAGGAAGCAACAGTTAGAACTGGACATGGAAAAACAGACTGGTTCCAAATTGGAAAAGGAGTACGTCAAGGCTGCATATTGTCACCCTGCTAATTTAACTTATATGCAGAGTACATCATGAGAAACACTGGACTGGGAGAAACACTGGACTGGATAAACACAAGCTGGAATCAAGATTGCCAGGAGAAATATCAATAACCTCAGATATGCAGATGACACCACTCTTATGGCAGAAAGTGAAGAGGAACTAAAAAGCCTCTTGATAAAAGTGAAAGAGGGGAGTGAGAAAGTTGGCTTAAAGCTCAACATTCAGAAAACGAAGATCATGGCATCCGGTCCCATCACTGCATGGGAAATAGACGGGGAAACAGTGGAAACAGTGTCAGACTTTATTTTTTGGGGTTCCAAAATCACTGCAGATGGTGACTGTAGCCATGAAATTAAAAGACGCTTGCTCCTTGGAAGAAAAGTTATGACCAACCTAGACAGCATATTCAAAACCAGAGACATTACTTTGCCGACTAAAATCCATCTAGTCAAGGCTATGGTTTTTCCAGTGGTCATGTATGGATGTGAGAGTTGGACTGTGAAGAAGGCTGAGTGGCAAAGAATTGATGTTTTTGAACTGTGGTGTTGGAGAAGACTCTTGAGAATCCCTTGGACTACAAGGAGATCCAACCAGTCCATTCTGAAGGAGATCAGTCCTGGGATTTCTTTGGAAGGAATGATGCTCAAGCTGAAACTCCAGTACTTTGGCCACCTCGCGTGAAGAGTTGACTCATTGGAAAACACTTTGATGCTGGGAGGGATTGTGGGCATGAGGAGAAGGGGACGACAGAGGATGAGATGGCTGGATGGCATCACTGATTCGATGGACGTGAGTCTGAGTGAACTCCGGGAGTTGGTGATGGACAGGGAGGCCTGGTGTGCTGCGATTCATGGGGTCTCAAAGAGTCTGACACGAATGAGCGACTGAACTGAACTGGTGGCTCAGATGGTAAATAATCAGCCTACAATGCAGGAGACCAGGTTCAGTCCCTTGAATGGGAATATCCCCTGGAGAAGGAAATGGCAACCCACTCCAGTATTCTTGTCTAGAGAATTCTATGGACATAGGATCCTGGCAAGCTTAATCCTTGGGATTGTAAAGAGTCAGACACGACTGAGCAACTAACACACTATACACAAATTAATATAGTTTTATTCATAATAACCAAAAAGTAGCAACAACTCAAATGTCTATCAAGCAATGAATAAATAAAATGCAATCTATCCATACAATAATATTCCTATATTGCATTAAGGAATCAAGTACTGACACCTGCCCCAATGCCAATGAAGACTGAAAACACTATGCTAGTTAAAGAAGCTAATCATAAAAGACCAGATAATGTATGATTCCATTTATATAACATAGATTGTATGAAATTTATATGAAATGTTCAGAAAGGGCTAATCTATAGAGGTGGAAAGCTGCCTCGGACTGGAGAGCTGTGGGGAAATGGGAATAGGAAAAAATGCTAATGGATATTGGTTTTGCTTCCCTGGTGGCTCAGAGGTTAAAGCGTTTGCCTGCAATGCGGGAGACCTGGGTTTGATCCCTGGGTGGGGAAGATCCCCTGGAGAAGGAAATGGTGACCCACTCCAGTATTCTTGCCTGGAGAATCCCATGGACGGAGGAGCTTGGTGGGCTACAGTCCACGGGGTCGCAAAGAGTCGGACACGACTGACAACTTCACTTTCACTTTCATGTTTGTGCACACTCAGCCATTCAGTCGTGCCCAACTCTGCGACCCCATGGACTTGTACCCTGAACTTACGATGTATGTTCTTTGATTTACATCAATATATGCAACAAAATCTGCTACTTGGGAAGAGGTTATTTCTGTCGGAAAGGAGCAATAAATACAACTGTTACAATTTCTGATTTGTTGATTAAAAACAAAACAAAAAGTCATTTTCTTAACGAGCAAAAGTTTGTTTGGTTTTAAAATAATGTGATTTCTGTGAGTTTTCCAGTTAATAATGTTACTTGTAAAAAAATTAACTAGACTGCCACTTAGTCAAAGTGGTCCCTATAGTCTAAGCTATGGTTTTTCCGATAGTCATGTATGGATGTGAAAGTTGGACTATAAAGGAAGCTGAGAGTCCCTTGGACTGCAAGATCAAACCAGTCAATCCTAAAGGAAATCAACCCTGAATATTCATTGGAAGGACAGATGCTGAAGCTGAAGCTTCAATACTCTGGCCACCTGATGCGAAGAGCTGACTCACTGGAAAAGACTCTGAGGCTGGGAAAGATTGAAGGCAGGAGAAGGGGATGACAGAGGATGAGTTAGTTGGATGGCATCACCAACTCGATGGACATGGGTTTGAGTTGGTGGACAGAGAAGCCTGACATGCTACAGTCCATGGGGTCACAAAGAGTCAGACACTACTGAGAGACTGAACTTAACTGAGACTGCCATTTATCTAGCAGTGTCTTCACCTTATTCAGAAGAAACTTCAGTGAAATAGTTTTATCCACCTTCTGGTTTCAAATGGGATTCACAAAAATTTCATTTTATGCAAATTAGGACATAAAATTGGAATGGGATTGGATATGAAGGGAAAAAATGAAGACTGAAAAACCTAGGGTACCAGAAAATCTCAGGAACCTTTTAATCTGTGTAGAAATATGACTTCAAAGAATATGCATTAGTATGTTCCTAGTAAACTCTACTGAAAGATAAAGCTCTTTGTCTCTTGGTGGGATATCTCTGAAATAATTTGCTCAGAAATCACCAAGGCACTACCTAACATACAAGGAATTTGTGCAAAATTATTATTTTGACAGAGCAAATAAATATTTCAATTCCTGGTAGTTAAATAGCATTTCTTATTCTACAAAGATAATTGAATTACTAGAGTATATTAGGTTTTCATTCTAAATGTTTGGTAGAACCACAAAAGAAAACAAAATAATCCCAAATTGGAACGCTTGACCTGAATATGAAACTGATAAATAATCTGCCAGATATCTATCAAAAATAAGTAGGATTATAATTTCTTAGGAGTTAGTAGCTCCCAAGCATTTCACTTGAATTCATATTTTGTGCTTAAAGGAATAACCACAGTGTGATTTGATGTTTTCCTGCTTACGGCATATAAATGGGAAGTAGTTTATACAGGCAAACTATCTGGCTTAGTTTTCAGTAGAAGAAGGTGCTTTCTTTTTTTCAAATGTTATGAAGTAAACAAAAAAATATTATCTTCAAACTCAACATCAAGTAGGGATTGAATAAATCTCTAAAATCATTTGATGTGGCATCAGTTCAGTTCAATTCAGTTCAGTCGCTCAGTTGTGTCCGACTCTTTGCGACCCCATGAATTGCAGCATGCCAGGCCTCCCTGTCCATCACCAACTCCCGGAGTTCACTCTGACTCATGTCCATTGAGTCAGTGATGCCATCCCGCCATCTCATCCTCAGTCGTCCCCTTCTCCTCCTGCCTCCAATCCCTCCCAGCATCAGTCTTTTCCAATGAGTCAACTCTTCTCATGAGGTGGCCAAAGTACTGGAGTTTCAGCTTGAGCATCATTCCCTCCAAAGAAATCCCAGGGCTGACCTCCTTCAGAATGGACTGGTTGGATCTCCTTGCAGTCCAAGGCACTCTCAAGAGTCTTCTCCAACACCACAGTTCAAAAGCATCAATTCTTTGGCACTCAGCCTTCTTCACAGTCCAACTCTCACATCCATACATGACCACTGGAAAAACCATAGCCTTGACTAGACAGACCTTTGTTGGCAAAGTAATGTCTCTGCTTTTCAATATGCTATCTAGGTTGGTC